>NC_079498.1:91895862-91992357 GCF_030052815.1 Hevea brasiliensis | reverse complement strand
TATTTTTGTACGCCTAGTTAATCCATTTCCAAATAGATGTAACTGAAAAATTTAAACACCAATTAGGATTGTGCATCAAAGAATTTACTAGGTAAGGGTGATTTTAGAGATAAAAAAACTAAGAAAAAGCTGACAAATGGTTGCAAAAAGCAGCTAGATGTTGGTAATGATATCGTCTCTATTTGGAGGCTATTATGTCTGATTTGATAGAGGATATATGTATGAATGAAAATAGTGTAAAGAAACTAGGATGAAAATGAAATTTGGAGCGAGAGATATAAAAAGGTCATAGTTTTCTTGTCTACCTTTAAATGAAAACAACTTTTAAAAAGTATGTGGATGTAATTCTATTTTGTTTATTTTTATCTTATTAATTTTCATTATAGAGATGTTTCATGCAATTGCATGCCGAGTTATTCTGTAATTTGCACTTGGAATGCTTTATTTATTTTTGATGTTTTAAATTTTTTATATATCAAAATTAATTTTTATAATTGATTTTAGAAGAATACTTTTAAAATTAATATGATATATTTAAAAGAAATAATTATAGTGTTTTAAGTATTATTTTTATTCAATGTAATAATTAGTAGAATATCACGGGTGATAGTGTTAAATAAAGACTAAAACTTTGAACCTCTCCATTATTTACCCTTTAAAATTGGAAAAAAAAATTATCATAATATTTTTAGCATAATTAAATTTTAATTAATGAAAATAATATTCACATTTTACTTACTAGATTAACTAAATTAATTATATTGGGTCACTTACATATTTTATTATAGAATAACTTGCCATGCAATTGCATGAAACAACTGCATAATGTAAATTAATGTGATGAAAATAAACAAAACTATATGGGAAATTATATAAAAAAAGTATTATGTGGTCTCACCCATTTTTATTTCAGGGTCTGTAATTCACTTTGTGACAAATTGATGCCCTAAGATTTTGCATCATTAGCAAACAAGGACTTTTCATCTTCTCCTTATCAAAAAATAATGGAGAAATTACAAAAAAAAAATGGTACTTTGTGATTTTACTTATTTTTCACTTTAGGGTATGAGTTTTACTATGCAACAATATGTTACACTGTGGTAGCAACTCATTAGCAAATCACAATATTTTATTTGATGCTACCAAGTTTCACTGATGTGGCATTAAAAATAATAATTTTTTATTATTTTTAATAATAAAAAATAAAATAAAAAAGAAAAAAAAATAACATCAAGATATTTTATGCAAGAAAGAGGTTTTATTCATTTTGACCACGATTATTCCAAAAGTGAAAATATGTTGATGTAGAGTTTTGCATGAAGACAGTAACTTTCAGAATCACTATTAACAAATTTCTGAACCTAGAGTTTGTACACTATTAATGATCGCTAATGTAACGTAAACTCCTGATGAGTTACTGGATTAATTAGTATTAATGAGAATTTGGATAGGAACAATAATTGTGGTTAGAGTAGCTGGACTATTGGTTGGCTAACCACTTGTTCCTCCCTTCCACGAGGTGGCTAATACCCTTTTTCACTTTGGCGTTACTTCCATTAGCACTGCCATGAGGATTTCGTGGTTGAAATTGCCCTCCAAACTCCTTAGCATTTCTGAACACCATGTTATATTTTTTTAGCCAAGAGATTTGACCATCAAAAAGTATTGGAATTAGCAATTTAAGTTCTTTTTTTAAAGAAATATGTACAAACTTTTCCATGGTATTCTGAAAGTGAAGGATCTCAAATTCTGGTTGCTCGAGAATTAAATAATTCACTTGATTTGTTAATAGTGCAAAACCTCATGGTACCACTTTGTTACAAAATAAATCATAGACTTTAAAATGAAAATGAGCTAAATCACATGATACTTTTTGTTTTTGTAATTTTCACTTTTCTTTTTTTAATTCTATTTCAACATTTTTCTCTTCCACATTAGCAATTTTCTGTTCCACGTCAGTACATTTTGACAGCAAGAAGACGAAAAGTTATCATTTGTTAGCAGTGCAAAATTTCAAGATACCACTTTATCACAAAGTAAATCACATATTATGAAGTGAAAAATGCATGGAATCACATGATACTTTTTTATAAATTTCCCCAAAGAAAATTATATCCCCATACTTTTTAAAAGTTGTCTTCATTTAAAGGCAGACGAGGAAACTAGGACTCTTTTATTTTTTCTCCTTGCTCCAAATTTCATTTCCATTCCCATTTCTTTACACTATTTTCATTCATGCATATATCCTATGCTAGACATTACACATAATAGGGTCCAACAGGAGATGCTATCACCAACAGTGTCTAGCTGCTTCAAGCAACCTTTGTCAACTTTTTTCTTCAACTTTGTCTCTCTCTCTCTCTCTCTCTCTCTTCTTCATGTTGGCTAAAATCACCTTACCTAGTAAGTTCTTTGACACTCACCCTTCAATGGTATTTAAGCATTTCGATTACATCTGTTAGAAAAAAAAATCCTTAAAAGTAGAATTGTTGATCTTGAGATCCATGAGGACCCTTTCACATAGAGAATCCAGTATTTCATACAAAATTAAAGCTGTACATTGTAGAGGCGAAGTTTATTTACGCAAAGTGCCGATTTTTATGACCATGATTGATTTCCTCGTTATATGTCACTTTGTAATTTATATAACTAGTGGGAGTATATATATATATATATATATATATATATATATATATATATATATATAACTCTATATAATGAAATCTGAAATCAGTGTTCCCATAATGGTGAGTTAGGAACCCACAATTTTTTTAATATTTATGACTTTCTTTTGATTTTTATCTTTATACCCATTATATTAAGTTGTTCTTGAATTAAGTTATGAGGCCATTTACAACTTTTGTTTGAATTTTTTTTTTCTTTATTATTCTTGAAATTCTCAAAAATTTTGCATGGCTTATATGATATTATGATCATAAATAAAATTATCATAATTTTACTAAAAAATGTGTCATGTCACTAAGTCGGGTGTGTGCTTCTCTCTATCTATCGACATAAAAAATCAAAAGTTGTAGCTTTTAGGAGTCTAGTGTGTAGTGAGCCCTCCATGCATAGCCCACAACCAAGTGGCCTCCTAAACTGGTCATTCAGAATCCCACATCGAATGTGAAAGATGTGTGCGCTTGACTTATATAGAATTTTGCGCCTTGATAAAATTGTCATAATTTACTAAGGAACATGTCTTGTCACTAAAAAGGATGTGTGCATCTCTTTGCTTATCAACATAAAAAGAAATCCTCAAAATTTTAACAAAAATAGGAAAATTTATCAAAAATCATAACTAATTTAAATAATTTCAATTTTAGCATATTTTCACTGTTGAATTATGTTTGAAATTACCAAAAACATGAATTTTTAAATATTTTAAATAAAATATATTAACAATTATTTTAAAATTAATATATTTTATTATGTGGAACTAAATACCCTAAACCACAGTAGGGTTTTGATTTTGGTTTCGATTTCATCACCATTTTAACCCAAGTTGATTTGATTAAATCCAATTATTGAAATTTTTTTAAACAATAAACTATTATTTGAGCCTAACTAGACAAAAACCATCAGCCCGATTTTATTCAATAGGGAGGGAGATCTTCATAGTCCCATTCGTGACTGTGAACTGTAATTTATCACTGCCTAATCTTGGCCTTAGACTGATTTTGGGTTATTGGTTTGATTTATAGATGGTTCAAAATTGACAATTTCGATCCAACTCTAGTTCCAATTCTCATTTGCTTTTTCAATCGAAATTTAATATAATCTATTAGTTAAATTAAAAAAAAAATAACATGAAAAAAATTGTTCAAACTAGATTAGACTGTTGATTGAATCACTAATTCCAATCCGATTTGATCCAAGATGGGAGGACCATCTTTTCCAAAGATGGGAGGACCATCTTTTCCAAAGATGGTTCCAATCTTATTTAGACTCATAAATATTGACCAATTTTGGTCTCGGGTCAGTTCTAGTTTAGTTTTGCATTTAACATTGATTATAGTTGGGTTTATGATAATCAAAGCCAGAGTCCAGTTCTAATCTAGAATTGTATTGATCTAAACTAGAACTGAAACCAATCTAAACTAGTTTGATAGAAATCAAATTTGAATTGGACCAAAATTAACTAGTTTGATCTAATTTTGGATTAAAGCCAAACTAGTAACCATGGCTAGTCTATAAGACCATTCACTCACTTGTCACTGCAGCACTTGCTCTCTCTTATTATTACACAAATAAAATAAATATTAAAAATGAAAATCAAATATAGAATAAAATGATAATTACATTTACATTAGCCTTAAATTTTTAGCAATTAATGTGTTTTTCTTGTACAGATTAAATTTATATTTCCACATATCTGCATTCTCTAATCTCTACCACTAAATTGCTAGTTTAATGTATTTTGAATTTTTAATTGTTATCCTTATATATATATATACCACCTAGCCACATAGGCCTCTTGTTTGTTATAAATTCTTAGTGTGCTTGATAAAAAATGAAAACACAATTGACAGATGGCTAAACAATAAATACTCAAGCATTAAATTAACCACTAATAATTCAAATTTTTTAGACTCCATTTATTTTGAGGAAAATATTTTTCACATTTTTTAGCATTTGAGACGTTCAAAAAATTGATAAAATAGAAAATATTTTCTTAGTGAAAAAGGACACTATACCATTTTTCTAAAAAAATTACTCTTTTCAAAAGATGAAATCATTTTCTAGATTTTAATAATAAATATTTTTTTGTTCAAAGGAACACTGTGTCAATTTTTAAGTAAAATGACTCTTTTCAAAGATGAAATCATTTTTCTAGACTTTAATTGTCACGATCCAACTCTATGAGTCTGATCGACACTAGGATTTGGGCTAGTATAAAACTCCCGAAACCTATAGTAAGCCTTACTACTTTCTAACCCATGACCAGATTCAACTTCAAGGCCCAACATGCAAAACCAAATAAATTAAAGTATTATAAAATAATTTGGGTTAGCTTAACCCAATAACTATCAAAAATCCACAATTAGGTTGAGCCCAACATATTCAAATCATTTAATACAATTAATTTTTATTAATTAATACAATATATTTATACAATAGTGTTACAACAGAGTTCTAATAATTAAATAAATAGATATACAAATAAACACAATAAAAACTAAGAACTAAGAAGAATCACAATCTATAGAGAAAAATGCAAGTAAGAACCAAAAATAAACTTGCTCCTCCTGCATCTTGGAAAAATATTTGAACAAGAATGAGCGTTTAACTTAGAGAGTTTAGATATTAATTATAGATGTAATTTCCATAACTACCTAAAACTAATACAATCCTACTGTGAAATGCACATCCAATACATATAATAATAATTTACCCAATATTCGTACAAGAAGATAATTTGGAGCTACGCACATATGCAGTGTATCACATCAATACATAAATATGAAAGCTAATCCCCTAAAACAGCTCTTTATATCCAAATCCCACTAGCGAGCTTAATTCAAGCTGGACTTTCGCTTAAATCTTAGTGCAGGGGCTAGTGAGATCAACTCAAAGTCGTGCCTCACTCTAACTTTCCATATCCATAAGAATCGGATTCTAGCAAGACTAGCTTAAGCCGCGACTACCCGTCCAGTCCATATTCATCATATATCGTAAATATGATACTGGAGTGCTAGCCACTATTCACCGCTCCCTAACAGTCGCTAGCGCCTGCTAAGTCCATGGAGGAGGTTCCCCAATGCTGGGTTGCTTGCCGAAGGAAGAAAACATGAGGGAAGGGAAGGAGGGAGGTGGGATGCCTTTTTTTTTTTTAAGGTGGGGAGAGGAAGGGGGGCGGCGAGGGGCGCTACCAGATTGGTTTCAAATCTTTTTTTTATTATTATTTTAATTTCTTTTAGATCCTTAAATAATTTAAACTCTTTCAAACAAGTCCTTTTTTTTTTCTTTATTCAATTGGGTCCAAAATTACTCTAATGATTTCAAATCAAGTTTTAAACAAAATAATAATAATAATAATAATAATAATAATAATAATAATAATAATAATAATAATAATAATAATAATAATAATTTTTTCTAAATTAATAACAATAAAATAAAATAATAATGTTTCAAATTTGTACATTCAAAGAGTAAATTAAATTAAAATTTGATAATGCTAAAGGAATATTAGTATTTATAAAATTTATATTTAAAAAAAATTAAAGGTATTACATTAATAATGTTATTAAAATGTAAAAATACTTAAATATAAATGATATAAATATATACCATTAGTTGAATATTATAACTAAACAATTGAAAATACTTTAATGGAAACATTTTCTTAGAAAATAATTTTCATGAAAAATATTTTTTATATGTAAGTTATTTTTTCAAAATAAACAGAGCCTTAAATCTAGTTATTACTTTTATTGAAATAAAAACATTTTTTTTGAATATAAATACATAATCACTATTTACCAAAAAAAATATATATTTAGTTGTCTAGCTAGAATACATGTCTTATTTATTAAAAATATGAAATAAAATTATTTTTATCCATTCAAATATTTTTATTTATTTATATTTTTTTATGTGTTTAGTGATTTTATTTTCTTTAATTTCCAATAAAATAAAATCCCTTCATTCTAATTAGTAGCAAAGTCTTGTATTGACATTTTATTGAAGTAAAACCATGGCTTAAGCTCAACTATCTTATGATGCATAATGGCAGTTACAATTTCAGTTAAAAAAAACAAAAGTGTATTGGAGTGCCAAAAATTCTGCAGTTAGTTTCGAATAATTGAAGCAATAGAGAATTGGGCTCATAGTCAACGTTGAAGTCATCAAATTAACATGATGGAATCCAGCAAAGTTATGAGAGCTTTCTTTCTTTGTCAACTAGCATAATGCTCATGCAATGCATATAATTTTTATTTTTTTAATTTAATTTTTATTTATATTCTTGATAAATATAAATTATTATTATTAAATTAATTTTTCACTAAAATTTTTTCTTATTTTATTTAATTTGAATAAATTTCTATCTATTATAATAATAAATTTTTAATTAATTTATGATGTATTTAATTAAAATACCTATTTAATTCTTTTTGTTCATATATTAATAGTAGTTTCCATGATTACTTCATTTAAAATGTAATAAAATTACTTTATTCAAAAAATAATTTAAATTTCATGAAATATTTATATTTTATCTCATAATTTATGTAAATCAATATTTATTTTTTGTAAATTATAGAAAATATATTAAATTACTGAGAAAACAATATTATTTTAACAATATATAAATAAAATATTTTTTGTTATTAATATAATAAAAAATATATTAAATTACTAATAATGAACTGAATTAATTAATTTTAATAATAATGAAAAATAATAACATTATTATTAATTAAAAATGAAATTTTATTATATTATTTTAAAAAAATACTATATCTTTAAATTTTGGTAAAGTGCAAATTTTATTATTAATCTGATATATTTTTTATAAAATAATTCTTTAACGAAAACAATTATTGTTTTACATAAATTTATAATATAAAATAAATGCATTTCATAAAAATTAAAATTTTAAAATATCATATATTTTATTAATATAATAAATATTAAAAATACATACTATTTTTTAAAATACATATCCCATAATTTTAATATTATAACTTTAATTTTTTTAATTATCTTTACTTGCAGCTAATTTTCGTTGTAATCATATTTGTAATTTATTTTTGAAATTCTATTTCTATATAAAAACATAAACGAGAGAAAATTTATGCATAATAATTTAGATATTTAATTAAAACTTGAAAATAATTCTATTGAAAATTAATGATAATAAAATATGGATAATTAAAATATTAATTATAATTTCATTCAATAAATAATTATAATAAAATAAAATATTAAAAAGTTTAAGGAATATTAAATAAAAAAAGTTATAAATGAATTATTAATTAAATAAATATTAGTTAAATATATTTTAAATAAAAAAAGTTTGAGAATGATAACTAATTACTTTTAAAAGAAATAATAAAAAAATAGAATAAATTAAAAAAAGATTTGAGAGCATTTAGGTTAAATGAAAATATTTGATTAGAGGAGAGTGTTTGATGTGTATCAAATGTCTAATATAATATACTGTATATAGACAAAAAAAATAAAAATTATTTAAATAAAAATTTAATTTGATAATTAATATCATTTAATTGAAAAACTATAGCAAAACCATTCAAATTTAATTTTTATAACAGTAAAATGTTTCTCATTTATTTGGCCATTTCAATTTAATGGCCATAATAATAATTAATCTTAGAAAAGTAAAATAAAAAAAATTAAATTATTAACATAAAAGATAATACATATTAATTATAAATAAATTAAATCTTTATATTTTATTACTATAACTTTTTATGTAGATTTTAATGGTCAATTTTTTTTTTTAAATTAATGGCCATGACTTTTATTATTATTGTTGTTGTCATCTTTTAAATTAATTTTATTTTAAACTATTATTATTATTATTATTATTATTATGATGGAGGGAACATGCGGTAAATAATATTTTGCATGAATGAATTTATAAAAAAATAATATAAATAATTTTTAAATATTATATTTAATTATAAAAATTGTTAATTTTTTAAAAATTAAATTTTAAAAAAATAATAATTTAAATCATAAATGTTAAGATATCGTAAATAATAATAATTAAAAGAAAAATAAAAAAATAAATAATGATTAGTTTATAAGAATTATTTATAAAAGTGGCACGTGATAAATTTTTTAAGAAATAAAAAAAATTAGAAAAATTAGAGTGTGCAACCATTTCATTTATTGTTAATTACAATAAAATAAGGCATGGCGGTGGAATAAACAAAATAGGAAAGAACAATATGAGACAAGTTGGCTCAATAAAGGGAACTTTTTTTTTTTTATCTAAAGTTTTTTTTAAGAAAAAAAAAATTAAATGAGGTGATTGATGATTAATAAATTACACAATAAAAAAATAGTATCAGCATTTTAGTAACTCTTATCATAATTTTTCTTATTTATCATAAAAAAATATTTAAAGATAATCTTATCGTAAAGTTAATAAATTTTTATAATTAATAAATAAAAAAAAATCAAATTAGAAATCGTTCTATATTTTTAAAATATATTTTAAAATGAGAGGTTCTTAAATAGATTCAATTTACCATATTATCTGTAAACTTAGCTAATTAAACCACTTCACATCATTTATATTTATATATAATTATGTAGATATATAATAATAATTGAATTGTAAATCACATATTTATCCATGATTATAATATTATAAAATCATTTTCTTGATTTCAATTATAAATAAAATGGTAAACTAAGCCTATCAAATTTCTCTTTTATAAGTATTATGGTTTATCAATATTAAAAATATAGTTGTTAGCATGGTTTTCAAACCCAGTTCAATCATAGAACTGGTAAACACAAATGGTTAAAGGTTAAAGATTTATAACTAATAATTTTATAATTTTTAAATAATTATTAAAATAAATTTAGTTAAATTTTAATATATATAAATGCTTTTGAAAATTTAATTTAGATTTTTAATTAAACTTTTAAATAATAATATTGAATCATTTATTATAAATAAATACTTTAAATTGATATTTTATATAATAATTTTATTCATTTTTCTAAAATAGTTTTATTAGCACCTAAAGTGTTATAAGAAAAAAAAAATTATGAGATGTAAGATGAGATATAACATTTAAAATTAAGTTGAGATCATGATATAGCTATGGTATTTGTATTATTGTTATAGTATTTAAATAAAAATGAAATAGAATTAAAATTAATTAATAAATTGTGTTCCACCCATATACCTTAAAATAAATTAATTCATAAAAAATGGAATATGTTGATTATATCAAAATTAGAGAGAAATAATAATTTTAGTTTATCATGGGTGGAGATACTATTATTGACATAATAACCACTCTAAGAAATGCTGACATGAACAGAAAAGGAATCATTGGAATGGCAACTACTGCTATCACCAAAAATATTATTAAAATATTTTTAAGAGAAGATTTTATTGAAAATGTCAAGAAACATTAGGAAAGCTATGAAAAATAAATATTAATACATTAAATTATATAAGACATTAATAATAATAATAATATAAAATATAATTCAATAATAAAAATATATATATATATATATATATATATATATATATATATATATATATATATATATATATATATATATATATATATATATAAATGCTGCAAGAATGGATTAGGGCAAAAGTGTACACCACTGAACAAGTGGTCACAGTTTCAAAACTCAATGTCCCCAGCCTAGATTTCATTAATTTTTTTAAGTAGCTCTAGATAACCGTTTTAAATCCGGACGGGTTACTGTTACGTCGGTCACCCAGCTAGTTTACACTAGTTCACACTGGTTATCAACAAATCAAGGTATAGTAGTTGAACCAAATCAAATTATGCTATGAATTTTGGTTAAACCAAATGGACCGACTAATTTGATCCAATCCTGACAACCATGGTTGTCAGTCCCATAGTTTAAATAACTATTTACTGTAATTATATCTACCTTTGAAACAAAATATCTTTTGAAACATTTATGATTGCTTTTGATGGTTCAAATGCTAAAAAAAAAAAAAAAAAAAACAAAAATGTCCAAAGAATGTCATAGGATGTGTAAGAAAAGGCTTCAAGATTAATTGAAGAAGCTAAAAGTATCAAGTAGGTTATAGGTTGATGGTTCACAAGTATAATGTATAAAGATGGAGAGATTTTGCCATTTAAAAGGCTTTATTTTTTTATATTTCCTTTTCAACTTTACAATGTTCTAAGATATGTTTTTAAGGTTTTTTAAGGATAAAAATAATTTTACAAAGCATTTCAAAATCAGAAACTTTTACTCGCAACAACAAAAATAGCAAGCTGCTCTTAGAAGTATCGGCCTACTTTTGCTTGGATCACTAATGTCTTTCATCAATTCTGAACAAAAGCAAAAAGTTGTTGGCTATTTTTAATATAGTAGCTCGCAAGTTTCACTTTCGGCATGAATGGGTAATAAGCGAAGCAAAAAGTAGCTTATTAGTAGTAAATTACTTTTCCATCCTGTCCATTTTTTTTTTATACTTGCATAAAATGACAAAATAACAGTCAAATTTTTACTTTTTTTGAAGATTTTTTTTTTAATTTTATTGTCTAATAATCATATTTTAAAAGGACATATAAATATGATCTTTTAAACTAATTTTCTGCCATCAGAGACAAACCTAAAAAAATTTTTTAGGGGCCAAATGTTTACTAACTATAATATTATTTTTAAAGTAAAATTACAGCCTAGATTCGCTAAATTGAGTACTTGAAAAAAAAAAAAAAAGTAAATCTATCCTCTACTTAAAAAAAAAAAGTACTTATAGGGATAGAATTAGCTATGGATTTTAATTGGTCATTGATAATTTAAACTATCAACAAAATTACTAACGGATAGCAATAGACTTTTTCAAAGTCAAAGTGGTGGATTTTTGACAGATAGCAACAAATTTAAATTTGTCGCTAATCCTTTGGTAATTTCATTTTTAAAACCTAAATCCCTAATTTCATTTCCAATCATTTTTTTGGATCTTCTCTCCTTGATTCTCACAGCCTTCTACCCTCACGCCTTCTCTCACTTAGCATCACTCACCTCCCATTGTCACTGAACTCCCGTCGCCCCTCTTTATTGCCATTGTCATTCCCATCGCCATCATCATCCCTATAACCATGGCATTTCTTTATCGAAATAGATATTTTTCTTTTTGCCATGTTTATGACTCAACCATGTTCTTTTCTTTTCTTTCTTTAGGTTCTTTTTTTTAAAAGACATGACTGAGTAATTAATAGAGTAATTAAAATAAATGGTGTTGTTGCTAAGAAATCTGACAAAATTGACATCTTCATTAGCTAATAATAGTAGTAACAGCGACGAAATTCCATGAGTGGAGATGTACAGGTCTAACAAAGTCGTTGACATATCATCGGCAATGATCCTTTAAGTCATCGCTCGTGACAGCAACATGCCTAACCTCATCCTAGTCATACTCTCATGCACCCTAGGTTTAGATCTTAATTGCTATATATATATATATATATGGACTGTGAACAAAAATTAGTTTACAAAAAATGTACAAGTGAAGTATAATGTCTACTTTGCCCTTATATAATTTAGGCTCCAAACTAATCTAATTTTCCCTCCAAAATTATTTCCCTCCAAAACCCAACCAATCATAGTCCTTTTATTTGATCAATCAGCTCTTACTAATTTTTCAACCAATTACATCCAACCAAATTTTAAGCCAATCACATCCTACCAAAATTTCAACCAATCAATTGCTCTCACCAATCTCTTAGCCAATAATATTCCACCAAAAACTCAACCAATCATATTTAACCCATCCAAAAATTAAACCAATCACAATTAATTTCATAATTTTCCATTTAAATCATATTTTCATCTCTTAGGGAAAAAGAAAATATCCTTCATCCATAGATTAGGATAGAAAGAAAATGATCCATCTTATTCCATTCTAATACAATATCATACCATATCGTCCAAGATTTTCTGCTATAGTGAGTGAATCTTATGGTATTGATTAAGGAAAATGGAGGTTGAGAATGAGAGAAGACGGAGAGAATTATATAATAAGTTAGGGATTAGAGATGATGACAGTCTGTTCTATGAAAACTCTCTTAGCGATGAACTGTGACACCCCTTACCCGTGTACAGTATACCCGAGTAAGTAATGCCACACGGTGTACTGGCACACTCTAATATACCTTACTTAATTTGTGTCATGCTTTTGAAGCTAATTTATGAAATATGATTTATTTAAGCCATTTATCAAAATTATTATTTATTTGGGGGTTCCGAAAATTTTAAAGAAAATCCGGCGGAGTACCGGCTAAAAATGGAGAAAACAGTTCTTCGGAACCTGTTAAAAACACTTCCAAATAATTTCCAAACAATCCCATCTTCAATTTATCAACAAAATCTCAATATTAAGATCTCAACAACATTTCAATTCCAGTTCTCAATCATCCATCACATGTGATGATCACATATAAATCACAAGTAAACATTTACATTTCCATTCACAAGTACAATTTTCATAATTTACATAAACATCAATATACATTACACAAGTTTAATTACATATGAGAAAAACAAAGTTAAGTTACAAAATGTCAAAATGACACCTAATGTCCTACCAATGCACTGCAGAAGTTGAGGTGACACGGACATGTGCAGATCGCAGGATGGACTCACCCGATCTGGTCTCACGGGCTCACGATCTGTATCTCCAGTACCTACGCGTGGCAAAAGCAACGCGCTAAGCAATAATGCTTAGTGGTGCAATAATATAATAAAAGAAAATAGCAAGAAATTAAATGTGTAGTGAATGTATATGTTTTATTTGTTTGGTATTTGTATATCATTTACTTTGTCCACTTTTATTCATTTGGTTGCCCAAGTAACCTACACTAGACAGTGGATCGAATAACAGGTAAACCGCACTGGGTATCTAATACCTCGCCGTCACACCATCGATCGCATATGCATCACCCGGTGGCAATGTAATGCCTACCAAGTCAGAATAATCTCGAGCACAAGGCCAAGTCTCAATGCAAAGTCAGAATGGCTAAAAGCCATGAAATCACAGAATGGCATTTTTGCCATATGCAGTACTGCTAACTGAACCCTATTGGCATGCCAAACTATCCAAACCAATCATGTTAGGTATACTAGGGCATTTGAAACTTTTAAATTCTTCAATTTGTGCATTTCAAGTTTTGGGGTTACTATTCACCTCATTGGTCAACAAAAATGTTGACTTTTGGATAGAAAATATGTGTATTGGTTTTAACACCCCAAACATACCACATTTTGTATTTAAAACTTGTTGGAATTGATTGCCATTTCCATTTCTCAACTTAAATCTAGGAGGGCAGAATTTTCAGTTTTGGAGACTCAACTTTACTGTTCCATTGGGCCCTATTACAGTGGGAATTTGAAGAAATGGCAAACATGAAAGTTGTTCCTTATTTTGTCTAGTTGAATTTCCTTTTTTGAATCACTCCATTTGGAGTTTTGTAGCTCCTGATATGGCCCAAAAACTACAGCTGGCCGGATTTCCATTCTGCAGAAATTACCACATCTACAGTAACATGAACAGTGACTGCCATTGCCATTTGGGTTAGGTTCTGGCCATAATTTGGGGTAGGTTCCTTCATGAAAGTTGTTTGTCTATGTCTTAACTTGTTGCTGTAAAAATTTCAGGTCAATTGACCAAATCTACAGTGAGTTATGGCCAAATGAACAGTTACTGTTCATTTGGTCAATTCTGCAGGGGCTGTTGCAGGGTGTCCGGATTGGGGCCAAGTTTTGGTCCTCTTGCTTTGGTCTTTTGGGCATGGTTTCTTCAGAAAAAATGTGCCATTACAAGCCTAGTTTCATGTCCAATTGGCCAAACACCAATTGGACTAACACAGCCAAAGTTATGGCTGTGTAATTGGACTGAAATCTCAGTCCATTGCTGCTGTCCATAGGCAGCATAGTCATTCCCTTTTTCCATGCTATTTTTCAGTCCATATTATGGTCAAATCTCCTCAAATGGTCACTAATTGACCATTAATATGTCCTCTAACAATTTCATAAGCCAAATCAATTTTCACTCCCCAAAACCCTAGCTTCCAATCCATGAATCATGCAACACATCCCAATTAAGGTCATCAATCATTCATATGTCATTATCTAAGCTTGTATTTAGATTTTAGCCCAATAAAACTCATCAATTCCTCATCCTATAAGTGCTGGCCAAAATTTGCTTCTCAATTTCACACATGATTTTCTTCAATTTCTTAATTATTTATTCATATTCAAACTAAATTTCAATAAGTAAACAAGATTAGGAAGTTAATATGCACTAACCTCACTTAGGAGCTTTTCTCCCTTCCTCAAAGTCTTGGTTTCCTTTTCTTTTTGCTCCCACAATAATCACCAAGATGATAGAATGAATTTTTGTGTTGGTAATTAGGGTTTTTTGTGGAAGAAAGCTATGAAAGATGTATGATGAAAGGTTGTTTATTGTTGAATTGGTAAGGGTGAGTGGGTGGCTTTAAGAATAAGATAGGTAGATGGTTTTGGGTTTCTAGAATTCTGCCTCATTACCCATTTTTATTTCATTTTAATGGACTTGCTTAAATTTGATTGGCCAATACACTTTTAATTACCTAAGCATGACATCATAATTCCCAATTTAGCTCCTTTTTCTTTCTTTTCTTTTCTATCAAGTTTCAATTTAATTTCTAGTAATGTTTATTCATATTTTATGTCATATTAATTATTTACTCAACTGGACAAGTCGGCCAAAAATCACCTCTGAAGGCGAAATGACCAAAATGCCCTCCGTTTGGCTTAACGGGTCAAAATTGTCTGTACCGATTGAAAAATTTTTCTAAATATTTTCTTGGCATTCTAATGCCATGGGAACCTCAGTAACCCTTCTCTGGAGTCCCAAAAATTATTTTATAATTTTTCCCCCGGGTCTAGGGCTCCTAGTTGTGAGAACCGCAACTTCCCTCCGGTTACCCATCGCTTGGGCACCGGCTCGTTTGACTTGGTTGTATTTTATTTCTAAAATTTTTACTAAATTTTTCTTATTAATGTTTGAGTTAATTATGGTTCCTGACTTTAGTTTAAATATTTTTCCGGACGTTCTAGTTGTCCGGACCGACACCGATCGCCGGAACAGTAGAATGTACGGAGTGGCTATCGGGAGGGTGTTACATGAACCTTCCAATGGCATCAATGGCACACCTTCCCATGCTGATCAAGAAGTCACGATGCAAGAATCTCAGTCAGACAGTGATGGCCAGCTTTCAAACATTCATGAGGATGAAATTGCTTGCAATGTGGAGGAAGGTCCAAAAAGTGGGATGCATTTTCCAACTATGGTCAATTTAGTTAATTTCTACAAGGAACATGCTAGGTTGAAAGGATTTTCAATTATGATAAGATCGTCTCATAAAGGTAATGGTTTAGTTCCTAAATATGTGCTGATGACCTGTGACAAGGGAAATAAACCACATGGTGGGAAATATACCAAGCGAGTGAATCGTCTTACAAGAATAAACGCTACTTTGAAAGACAATGGCTTATGGGTTGTTGGATGAGTCGTAACTAACCATATCCACCAATTGGATCCATCTATGTCGAGGTTTATGGCTCATCACAGGTATTTGTCTAACGGTGTGAAAAGATCACTAAAGGCCAATGATATAGCTGGAATAAGGCCTTTAAGAGCATTAGATTGCTAGAAGTACAATCCGGTGGTTCAGAAAAAATGGGATGTTTGCCTAAAGACTGCAGAAATTTTATTTATAATAGGAGAAGGTTGCGACTAGATGAAGGCGATGCCGAGTCCATCCGAAAGCTCTTTTCCAGGTTGCAAGTAATAGAAAGGACTTTCTTCTATGTGATTGATGTTGATTGGGAATGCAGGCTTAGAAATATATTATGGGTTCATCCACAAGGTAGAGCTGCATATGAGGAATTCCATTATGTTATATGCTTTGACACAACTTACATTACGAATTGATACCGAATGCCTTTTGCAATATTCATTGGTGTTAATCACCATGGCCAATCTATTCTATTAGGTTATGCTTTATTGTCCCATGAGGATGTAGAGACTTTCAAATGGGTTTTCTCAACTTGGCTCTCAGCAATGGGAGACACTCATCCCCAAGTAATTCTCACTGATCAATGTGAAAGCATTAGGGCTGCTATCAGGGAAGTAATGCTAGAAACAAGACATAGATTCTGCTTATGGCATATCCTTAGCAAATTGTCAGAGAAGTTTAAGGGTGTGGAAGATTTTACAAAAGTAACCAATGAGTTTAAGGCTTTAATATTTAACACTCTAACGATTGAGATGTTTGAAAGAAATTAGAATGAGTTCCTGACCAAGTATGGACTAGAAAATAATGAATGGTTGACAAAGCTTTATTTTGAAAGGGAGAGTTGGGTACCCATCTATCTCAATCATGTATTCTGGGCCGGAATGATGTCTACTTAAAGAAGCGAGGGGATGCATGCTTACTTTGATGGTTATAAGCATGATGGTTATGTTAACTCAAGAAGCACATTAAAGCAATTCGTCAAACAATATGAGATGGCCATATGTGGGAAGACTGAGAAGGAGTTGCTTTCAGAGTTCATATCAAAAAATAGGGTTGTTAATTGCATATCCCAATTTAGATGGAAAAAACAGTTTCAACATGCATTCACTCATGAAATGTTTAAGTTGGTTCAAGAGCAGATTAAGCGCTTATGGTACTGCGAAGTGAAACCTCTAAACGAGGATGAAGAGTGCAATGAGCATGGGATGGAAAGATACAATATACTTGAGAGGTGCATAATTAATGACTGGCACCACAAGGAGTTTGTCTACAGTGTTGAGCATAGAGAAAATGGACAATATTTTAGTTGCAAATGTAGAAGATTTGATTCGAGCAGAATACTTTGTTGCCACATCTTAAAAGCGATCGTTACAAAAGGCGTCGAGATAATTAATGAAAGATATTTACCTAGGAGGTAGAGAAAAGACATGCACCGTCCATATATTAAAAAGTTTTTTGCCTGAGGCTATCCAACGATGACAGAGGAATACAAAAAAATACCGTGAACTTGAGGGAGATTTTGAGCAAATAACTGACATTATTATTGGCAACACATAAAAGATGGAGTATATCAAAAGGCAGCTTCGAGTTTTGAAGGTGAATTTATCAGAATGGAATGATGGATTGTTAGCTTCTGCAGTAGGCTCAGAAAATGTTGGTATTGCAAATTCTGATAGTTTAGTTGCTATTTTGAATCCACATGAGGCTCGTAGCTATGGTAGGCCACGAAGCAATCGATTCTATTCAAGACGTGAATTAAATGGAGGGAGTAACCATGGCAGAAGTAGAGGCAGGAGAGGTCGACGTGGACGCGGCACGAGTGTAGGTGGTGGAGGGCGAATGATAAACATCGTCACATAAAAGAACAGTCTTCAGGTTATAATAATATAACTTCCCTATCAATTACAATTGGATAGTTAATTAGGTGTTTATTACTAATTTTTTAAGTAGTTCATTAATCAGGAATGCTAATTTTTCCATTTTGGTTTCTTTGACAGGAAAATGCACATGGTTATCCTGGTACCTCTATAAATCATAGTGGAGATGGAATGCAAATGAGCCAACATCAAAGTATTGCGCGCATTGGTAATGACTTTACTTGCAAAAATCTGAATTTGACCTTATAGAGCACATGATGTTCAAAATTAGATTTAGTTATGGTGTATTTTGTTGTTTTATAACTGCTTTGAATCCCAAATAATAAAACTTTTAGTCTATTTCTAGCCATCTTATTTACTACAATGTTTAATTGACATCTGATATCTTCAGCTCTTAGCTTTTTCAATTTGCTTGCATCTATAATGGGATCATAGAATGAATTACATGGTAGTACATCTAGCTATTATAGTTGATTAACTACTCAACCATGTGTACAATTGCAACAATAGACTTGTGACCAATTCTCACTCAATTCTCACCCATTACAATAGATTTTACAACATCTAGCTATTAAAATTGCACCATATATTAGAGTGGGTAAGTTTTAAGTGAGAGACATGGAACACATCATGTATTTTATCATGATGTAGGAGTTAGAGTTTGTAAGCAACTTGTCCATTGCGCTCCATAATTTTGTATGGCCCATAGGATTTAGGATTCAATAATCGTCTCATTCTCATTTAATAATGTACTTAGTTTTTATACAGATTTAAAATTAATAATCAAGTAGGAATAGTCATTTACAACATAATACAATTCATGCCTAACAAACTAAATTAGTCGAAATAACAAACTAAGTAGTTATCCAATTACAGAAATTAGTTATCCAATTACAGAAATTAGTTATCCAATTACAGAATGAGTTAGCTAAACTAAACTCTAATCCCATTGGGTGCTATTTTGGCGAAGTGTTTAATTTGGGGTAGTTCAAGCCTTTTTATGCATTCATACTTAAAAGGGATTCTTTGAAGGTAGAATTAAGAGAAAAATATATTTCAATCTAAACGACATTGCAAAAATTATAAATTTGACATTAAAATATACCAAAGTTTCAGCAAAAAGCAGTACAAATTAATTAACGTCACTACACAACTATCATCACAAAAGTCTTTTAGCCATGAAATTAATCTAAAAAGTACACAGCACTTTCCAAATAAAACAAAAAAAAAAAGATAGTAAATCAATATTTAGAGTAGCTCCATTCTGTTTCTCTTCACTGAAATGAAGAACTTAGTTCCTTTATGATCAATCTTTTGGAAAGTAATCAAATGTCCTTTCTCATTGCCATAAAACTTAACAAATTTGAACCACCCCATAGTAATCTTGGTCACTAAAGACACAATGTTCATGCTTCCATTTTTACTCTCACGAACTGTGTACTCAACCTTAAATGGCATTGACAGGTGATTTCTCCACAAGGTAATATCTTGCTTTCACCTCCAAACACATGTAAAGCCTCATGTTTTGGTAGATGCTGCACAATTCAAAACAAAATACATAACACAATAAAAAAAAAAGAAGAAAAAATTACATCCCTTATCATTTAAAATCAAGTAACTATACTATCATTAGTTGAACAATCTCAATTAATATTACCAAGACATATTTCCAAGACCCATGGCATGAGATCGACATCAAGGTTTTAACTGCATCAACAATGCAGAGTAAGATTTAGTTACATGGATATTATCACATTATAAATAGAAAAAAAAATTGAAAATTTGATAAAAATTCACCTGGATATGCAATCTCACTTCCACTTTTGTTGTAAGTGTTGACCTTCAACAAGTTCAGATATATATATATATATATATATATATATATATATATATATATATATATATATTCTAAAGAAATTTTGAAGCTGACTTCAACATTGTAAAAGTTGAAGAAATCTTGTAATCCACTTCTCATTATGCTTTCGCCTAACCCTTGAAAGATAATCACATCCCAAAGTTCACATGTAGGCATCACAAGGTGGAAATTTGCAAGGTAATTTTTAGGCACATTACGAATCAATGCATTTGGAATCCTCTGCATCATAAACAAGCAAGTTAGGAATTTAATCGAAGCCATCATTAACTTGAAGAAGCAAGGATGTACCTTAATAATATTAAGAAATTAGTAAGATTTCATTCTTAAAAATAAAAATAAAAAAATGGCTTACCATAACATTGCATACCATATTAGCTTCTGATATTCGCGTCCAGAATGCTGGAGCCATCTCCAACCTTGTTTTGTTCTATCCCCAATCTAAGGTTGCACACTTTTTATTTGAGTTTGATAAAAAAGAGTGAATGAAGATGATGATAAATGATATTCTTTATGGTGGATGAAACAACCCCTAACCTCCCTTCTCTTCAATTGAATCCATAGATCACTTATTAATCTTTGGAAATATGCAACTAGAGTAAATGAACTTTTAGATAAAAATTTGCATGAGGAGATTTCACGTTGGAACTTGCAAGTTTATTCATCAAGCAATTCAACCAACATGTAGCCACCCTCCTTTGAAACTTGTAAAGTTACAAGCATGCTTCAACAATCCTCTTTGTTTATTGGTTTGCTTAGTTAGGCTATGACTTCCTAAGGTATAGTAATCCATTGTCATTATGTTTACATATTCCAAGTCATCTTATCCCTTATCCCTAGAAAGTATTAGCTAATATGTAGCCACCCTTTTGTTGCATGCTTGTACCATTAGTGTATTACATTTGTACACAATTATTTGTTACCCAAAATTTACCCTTTTATTTGATCAAATTTTTTATGTTACTCGAAAATCTATACCTAATTTAATCATTTTTTTATGTAACATGAAATTGTAATCTCTAATTTGAATAATCAGTTAATTGATTTAAGTAACTACATGCATCTAATCTCAATTAGAACATATAAGCATGCTATAAGCAATGAATTAGATCAAGGAAGATTGACTCAATTAGATCATAAATCAATTAACCAATTATAAGTTAGGTAATAAATCAAGATTGTTTCGATCAATTAGATCATAACCCAGTCTTCTTCGATTAAATAGGTAGAAAATCAAGATTGCTTCGATCGATTTGATCATAACTAATTACCCAATCTCAATTAGTCATACAAGCATGCTTCTATTGAATTTGATCAAGGAAAATTGACTCAAATAGATCATAAATCTATTAAATATGATCAATTAGGTAGTAAATCAAGATTGCTTTGATCAATTAATCAATTAATCAATTCTTGTTTCGATCAAAGAGGTAGTAAATCATGATTTCTTTGATCAATTTGATCATAACCAATCACCTATTCTCAATTAGATCATACAAGCACGCTTCTATTGAATTTGATCAAGGAATATAGACTCAAGTAGATCATAAATCTATTAAATATGATTAATTAGGTAGAAAATCAAGATCATTTTGATCAATTAATCAATTTTTGTTTCGATCAAAGAGGTAGTAAATCATGATTGCTTTGATCAAATTGATCGATCAAAGAGGTAGTAAATCATGATTGCTTTGATCAATTTGATCATAACCAATCACCTATTCTCAATTAGATCATACAAGCGTGCTTCTATTGAATTTGATCAAGGAAAATTGACTTAAGTAGATCATAAATGTGACACCCCTTACCCGTCTACAGTATAGCCGAGTAAGATATGTCACACTGTGTACCGGAACACTCTATTTTATCTCAATTATTTTTTCATTCTTCCTTAATTTATTTTTATCATAGTTATGAAGTACAATATATTTCATTTAAGTCATTTATTGAAATTATAATTTATTTGAGGTTCTGCAAATTTTATAAAAAATTCAACAGAGTGCCGGCTAAAAATGGAGAAAAGCGATTATTCTAACTGTGAAAAACACTTCCAATAATCATTTCCAATCATTCTCAAACTCCAATAACCATCAACATGGTCTCAATATTTTTCAACAATATTTCCATTTCTCATTCATTCATTTCACATAATATTCATATACAAGTCATAAATAAATACTCAATGTTCCATTCATAAACACAATTTCCACTATTTACATTAATATCAAAATACATTACATAAGTCTTATTATACATGAGAAAATAAAAGTTTGATTACATAATACCAAAATGAAACCTAGTGTCCTACCAATGCACTGAAGACGGTGAGGTGACACGGACACTATGCAGAGCTGCAGATGGTCTCACGTAGTCTGTGGTCTACTGGGCTCTCGGTCGGTCTCTCTAGAACCTACGCGTGGCAAAAAGCAACGCGCTAAGCAATAATGCTTAGTGGTGCCAATAATAAAATAAAAAGAAATAATAGAAAATAAATATGCAGTGCATGTTCTGATGTCTTATACAAACAATTTTTCGATCATTATTGGTAATCTTATTTATTTTGTATTTGTTATATTCATAATTTCATTAAATTTATCCACTTCCATTTTTAATTGCCCAAGTAACCTATACTGGATGACTGGACTAGATAAACGGGTAAACTGGCACTGGGTATCAAGTACCTCGGGCCGTCACACCATCGGTCACATATATATCTCCAGGTGTGCAACAGAACAGCTAATGAGCTGTAATAAATATTAGGCACAAGGCCAAGTATCAACACAATGTCAGAATGGCTAAAAGCCATAAAATCACAAAATGGCATAATGCCATGTGCAGTACTGCTAACTGAACCCTATTGGCGTGCCAACCTATCCAAACCAATCTTGCTAGGTGTATTAGGGCATGTTACACTTTTAAACTTTACAATTCTTGAAATTTAAGTTTAGGTGTTACTATTCATTTCATTAGTTAACTAAAATGTTGAATTTTGCATGGACAATAGGTACATTGATTCTAATACTCCCAACATACCACATTTTGCATTCTAAAATTGTTGGTATTGGTTGCCAATACCATTTCTAAGATTAATGTTAATTGTTCAAAATTTTCAGATTTCAAGCTTTGTGTTTACTGTTCCATTAGTTATTTTTGCAGTGGGAATTTAGCAAAATGATCAACATGAAAGTTGTTCCTTATTTTGTCTAGTTATATTTCCTTTTTTGAATCACTCTATTTGGAGTTTTGTAGCTCAAGTTATGGCCCAAAAATCACAACTGGCCGGATTGTAATTTTTCCAGAATTTCTAGATTGACCAAATCTACAGTACTTGGAACAGTGACTAAAACTCACTTTTTGAATATGTTCCGGTCATAATTTGGGTTAGGTTTCTTCATGAAAGTTGTAGATCTATATCTCAGCTTATTTTTGGTAAAATTTCAGGTCAATTGGACCTTTCTACACTGAGTTATGGCCAAATAACCAAACACTGTTCATTTAGTCATTTTGCCCAGGCAGAATGCAAGTCACCCAAATTAGGGCAAGCTTTTGGTCAACTTAGTTTGGTTTTCTGGACATGGTTTCTTCACCAAAGTTGTGCCATTATGTGTCTAGTTTCATGTACAATTGGCCTTGCACCAATTGAACCTCTACAATTCAAGTTATTGCTGCCCAAACCTGCTGGACTCATGCCCAGCCCTGCAGGTCACCAAGGGCAGCCACACCAACTTCATTTCCCACTACATAAACCACTTCATTTCTCATTCACACATAACCAAATGGTCACTAATTGACCATTAAAACTTACTTTCACCATTACATGATCAATATCTCAATTTTGGGTCCAAACCCTAGCTCTACCATTTCAATTTTTCAAACACATACAATCAATGGATCAATTCATACTCCTAATGATGCATATACAAGTTTAAAGAATTAATTGACACTAACCTTTGTTGGAGAGTTTCCCTAGCTTAGAAAACTTCTTGATTTTTCTTTCTTTTTGCTGCCCAAAGCTTCCTCAAGGTGCTAGGTTAATTTTTTGTGAAGAAGGCTAGGGTTTTGGAGTGAGATTTGGTGAGGTTGGGAGCTTGGGTGAGCTTTAATGGAGTTTTCCTTTCTCTCTCTCTCTCTCTCCACGTTTTTGGCTGCCCCAAAGGTTGAAGAAGCAACTGATTTTTCTTTCTTTTTTTCTGCCCATTAAGTCATTTTAAATAAGTTAATGCCATGTGTCAAAGTTTGATTGGGTGGGAGGATTTTTAATGACATCATAATGATGTCATAATTCCAATTCTTTAATTTTCTTTCCTTTTCTTGTCTACTAAATTTCAATTTAATTTTTAGCAATATTTATTCATATTTTATGTCATAATAATTATTTACTTAACTGGACAAGTCGGCCAAAAATCATCTCTGAAGACGAAATGACCCAAATGCCCTCCGTTTGGCTTAACAGACTAAAATTGTCTGTACTGATTTAAAAATTTTTCTAAACCTTTTCTTGGTATTCTAATGCCATAGAAACCTCAATGACCCTTCTCTGGAGTCTCAAAAATTATTTTATGAATTTTCCCTCGGGTCTAGGGCTCCTAGTTGCGAGAACCGCAACTTCCCACTGGTTTACCCATCGCTAGGGCACCGGCTCATTTAACTTGGTTGTATTTTATTTCTAAAATTTTTCCTAAATTTTTCTTATTAATATTTGAGTTCCTATGGTTCCTCACTTTAGTTTAAATATTTTTCTGGATGTTCTAGCTGTCCGGATCAACACTGGTCACCGAAACAGTAGAATGTAAGGAGTTGCTACAGGGAGGGTGTTATAATCTATTAAATATGATCAATTAGCTAGTAAATCAAGATTACTTCGATCAATTAGATCATAATCAAGTCTTCTTCGATCAAATGAAGTGGGTATCTAATTAGAATATAAATCAAATGAATCAATCCATTACACGTATATAGTATATACTTGGATCGTAAATATGATTGATTAATTGAAGATAGGGGATTTGTAAAGAAGAAGAAGAAAGTGTTATATTGTTTGATCATAGGTCAATAGTGGTATCTAGGTATGATATGGTCAAAGAACAAAATATCATAAGTCATAGGTCAATAGGTTTTCATGCCAAGCCTATTAAAAGTGGGTATCTAATTTGATCATAGGTTAATAGGTCTTCAAAGCCTATCTATTGTTCCATTAGGTGTAAGTATCAAGTTCCCAAGGTAACATGATTAAATTTCAACATCTCCAAAATAATTTACACTCATCCTCTTGTATGAAGCCGTATGTTTGGTGTATAAACATCCATTTGATTTTTTTTATTAAATAACCCAAAATTCTAATCTCCCATAGAAGAATAAATTAATTGATCTAAGTAACTAAAAGCTCCTACTCTCAATCAGAACATACAAGCATGCTATAAACAATATTATCAATTAAATGAGTTAATCAAGCAAGATTGACTCAATTATATCATAAATCAAGTAAATATGATTAATTAGATCATAATCAATTCTCCTTCGATCAATTAGATAATAAACAATATTGCTTCGATCAATTAGATCATAATCAATAATGTAGTTACTATTAATTAATTACATTAATTAATCAACTATTAATCAATTATATCAATTAAACAAGAGATCATAATCAATTAGATCATAATTCAAGCAATTATGATTAATTATATTATAATCTATTAGATGATAAATTCACTATATGTGATAAATTATATCATAAATCAATTGAATTAAGGTAATACATGTGTGTAGATTGACTTAATTGACTTAGCCATCACATTGAACGCCATAACTTGTATATAGTTAGGAAACTTGGCACGTAAATATGAAGGATAAAAATTGCATGAGGAGATTAAGGGGCTTTCTAATGAAGAAGAATGAAGTGTTATATTGTTTGATAATAGGTCAGCAATGGGTATTTAATTTTATCATAGGTCAATAGGTTTTCAAAGCCTATCTACTGTTCCATTGGGTGTAAGTTTCAAGTTCTCAATGTAATATGATAATATTTCATCATCTCTAAAACAATTTACACTCTTCCTCATACATATGAAGCCACACGTATGGAACATTTATTAACCCTTTTGTTCCATCCTTATTCTTTTGTTATATTAAATTTGTACTTATTTTTTTTGTTAGCCGAAAATGACAAACATCCTATTTCCTTTTCTTTAACCCGAAAGAAAAGATCAAAATAAAGTATGCTTCAATCAATTAGATAATAGTAAATATTACTTTGATTAATTTGATGATAACCAATTACCTAATCTCAATTAGGTAATAAACCATGGTTGTTTCAAACAATTTGATCATAATCGATTACCTAATCTCAATTACAATGAACAAGCATGCGTCAATTGAATTTGATCAATTACAATAATTAATCAAGATTGCTTCGATCAATTAGATCATAATCAAGTTTGCTTCATTCATTGGCTGATAATTAATTACCTAATCTCAATTATAACATAAAACTAACCATAAAGCCATTTGAAGGTAATGAAGCCACAATCAAGCATATCAAGGAACTATTATTTCATGAAATTAGGTCAATTATAATGAAATTATGATATTTGGTTTATAACTTGATTAACTTGTGCTCATAGTCAAGTCACTATGAAGCCATAATCAAGTAATCAACCATAATCACATTATTATATTAATTAAGATTTTATGAAACATTTTATAACATACATAGATAAAAAATTAAAAAAAATTGCAAAAATAAGGTTAGAAAGAGGAAATTGCATTGGATTTTTAAGGTAAGGGTAAAGAATTGTATAAAGGGTGCATATTTAGGTGTTATATGATTAGAAAACAAAGATGAATAGTGTAGAAGGTGATATCTTATTTTATCATAGGTGAGTAGGACTTTTAAAGCCTACAAATATGGCCATTAGGTGTAATTATCAAGTTCCCAATATAATTGATAGCATTTCACCATTCCCAAATAAATGTAGTGATATTGTTCCTCTTCCTATTGCATGAAGCCATAAGTGGGACTTAAATGGTGCTTTATGGTTTCAACCATCTTAGAGACTTAAGTGATATCCTAACCAAAGTAAATATATTCAGCAGAAAAAAAAAATCTATACACAATAATCTCCACCCAATGGCCTATAATATGTGTAAATGTAATGTAAACTTTGCTATCAAAGATTAAGAGAGTTTATCATTCCTTGGCAATGGAAAGAACACCTCAGAAAAAATTGAAGTTTTCAAGCTCTCTCCCTGCATCTCCAGCTACTTTGGAGTCAATGTACTCCCATGAGAATGAGAAGCTTTTGACCATGAAAGGTGAAGTTAAGGAGTTTTTTTTGAGGCTGATTAAGGCGATAGATATGGAGTATGTTTGATCTATCTTGCTTGAGGAGACGCCCTTGCTCACGTTGCATGATATGTTCACGGAATCGTTTGATTCCGAGAAGGAAAAAGAAAGTAATAGAAACACAATTTTCGTTATTTCAGATTCCAAAGAAACTTTCAAGAACTAATGATGCTATGATGGAATGTAGTGTCATTGCAACTTTGTGTGTTGTTGCACCTTTATCTTGATCTTGAAACTTTTTATTATCTTTCCATGTCATTTTATGCTTATTTAGTTTTCAAAATGAAACCTTCTATTTTGGTTACTTAATGAAAGTTATGGGTCTCTAAGATTTAGCATTTTCTATCTACACAAACTCTTTCTGTTTAACTATCATTGAATTTTTTTTTCATAAATTCACACCATTGGTAGTCACTTATAAAATACGAAAAATTAAAAGAACCTAAAAATTAAAAAGAATCAAGATAGGACAAAAAATAAATAAATAAAACCCACTTAAGTAAATGTGAGATTTTTTTTTGACAAAGTCAAACAACTTGTATAAAATAAATAAATATTATTTATTAACAATTTTCATTATTTCCATATAGGAAATAACTATAGTGATTTTTTCTTTTTTGCATGTCTTGTAAAGAACCTCATTTTTTGCAAGTCTCTTCAGTTCCCTCCCTTTACCACCGATTTTCTATTACATCTCTTTTCTCATCTCTCCTCTCCTCTTTAGGTTTTCTTTTCCTCCCTCCTCATATCTGGCTTATAATTTTATCGATTGATGTCGTTCTTATTCATATCTAAAAAAACCCACAATCACGCTTGCCGTCTCTATGTTCATCTCACATAATCAATTACGATTCAGTTAATTTTTGGTCGATAACCATTCTGCATAATTGGTACGTATTCGCTACGACTAACCCATAATTTTTTGTTTTTATCGCAATAGTTGCAAGATTTAAGGTTTAGTGATAATCGAGAATTAGGGTTTACATGCTGTGATGATTCTATGGTTGACTATATATTTTCTTTTGGCTTGTCTCGCTTTTATTATGTTTCACTTAAATATTGGTGTCATTGTGAGAAGCTTATTTGATTAGAATTAATTGTATGTTTTTAGTTGATCTTATTTATCATTTGTCTCATGCAAAATTCCAAAACACCTTCATTGTTTAACTCGGATCACCCTAAATACCCATAGAGATTTTTTTTAACAAAATTTGGCTAGAAATGGTAATTTTTTTTTTTTGCCACTTCATTCATCAAAAACATTTGCAACATAACTGTGGTACAATTGCAAAAGAAATGGAAGATTTTGCAGTAAGAGTGCATGTTTCTATTTGTGCCCTTAGTCTCTTGCATAGTATTTGCCTAGTGATTCATGTCATTTTAAGAGAGAACATTAAGCAAGAATGCATAATCTAGTACCTACAAGAACTTAATACATAGAAACAAAAGCAGTTTGGGAATGTCTACATTGATTTGATAGAAATTTAATTACATCCTTTTTCTTTGGCATTAAGGATTAGAAATTGAAATATGTCCATTGAACTTTTATCAACTGATCTAGCTGGCCCATAATAGAAGATTTTCATATGACTAAAATATTGCAAATTTTGTTTCTTATCTTCTTATGGAAATTTTGGGATAATTTTGTCTTTTTTTTTGGGAAGGCTTTAATCTTTTTTGACTTGTTGATATCCATAAAAAAGTTCTTTTAAGTGAAATTATTGACAATTTGTTCCTTTAGTATTGGCCATATTATAATGCCATTTTTTTTTTTGCTTTATTAAAAGTATCAAGGGATTAGGTATGGCTGAGGTTAGGCCTAGTATGAGACTTCATATCTTAATTTGTTCCTGGTTTGACTACTGTTTAATTTTCCTTATTTGAGCTTGTTAATGCTTTTTAAATTTTCATGTGTACATGTTTTACATGTGTTTTTGCATGTACATATGTAAGTGAATATTATTATTCTGCACTCTTTAAGACAACTGAGGAGAACAACAATGATGATGGGATTGGTATGGGACAAAAAGCATTGCAGTGTAACACCTACTATCCTTTTGATGATTCAAATTACTACAAGAAACTCATATCATGATTATTCTTTGTTGCAAATAATGTAGTAAACTAATGAAGTATTGAATAAACTATTGAGTTCTAGTGATTGTTAGTTGCTATTAATTTTAGTTAGACTTTGGTTATGGGTGTCAAATAGGGGTATGCACCTAAGTCTTTAACCCTTTTAGCCCAGCATGAATAAAAACCTGACTCAAGTTAGAGGTAGTTTAATGGAGATAGGAGGGTATTTTAGCAATTCTGTTGAGATGAAAACTTGATAGATTTATATAACCAACAATTACAAATTTCCATATGAACTCTTCAGGCCTTGTAATGGTGCCAACTATAACTCTTATTAAGAAAGTTTATTAAGAAAATTTCCATTGCACATCATGTATGCACTGTATGTCCAAATTGTTTGATCTAACTGAATTAAAATGGATATTAGAATGAAATTAGTTTAAGAGTGATATTAAACTTCTCATCTCCATTCTCATGCTAGGATTTTCGTAAATTACTCTAAGAAGGAACAATGGCAACTATCCACGATAACAAAGAGTCATTCGTATTCATTTTAACTGACGATCGCCTTTCTAACTGGGTAATGATCTATGATCTTATGATTTTTCCTACATCATTTACTTATAAGCTAGTAAGGCACATAGACATATTTCATGAGTTTAACCAGGTTTCCCATCAGTTGCTATCATTTCAATTTCAAACATTTATGCATCTAATTGCGTTTAAGTTTCATTAACATTACTTTTGTAACACCCCTATTTACATAGCTTGGTGTATTTCACGGTTTCGGTGGCCGGTGTCGGTCCGGACAATTAAGAGGAATAGAATCATGTTTAAGTCACCTAGAAAAGCCCTGAATGAAAATAAATAATAATTACTAGATAGTGAAGTATAAATAAGAAAAACAAAGAATAAAAGGTTAAATGAGCTGGGGGTCACGGCGATGGGTGACATTAACAAGAAGTGACTGCAAGGTCAGTTCTAACCCAAATTTTGAAAGGGAAATTATGACACCGCAGTCCTAAGGACTATGGTGAAGCTAGTGGAAAAGAGAAAATCACAAAAAAGAGTTGATAAGTAGGTCAAATAATTAGGTTAAGGTTCTAGAAGAAATACCGAATTATTTGCAAATCGGATCAAACCGGCGAGAGGCAAATTGGTCAATTCACCCTAAGAGGTGACTCATGACCTAACTGTCTAATAAAATCAGACAAATGAAAATTTCAGAATATAAAATTAAATTAAAGAAGTTATGGAAAAATAAAAAGAAAAGAAAAGAAAAAAAAATATATAGGAATTATGATGTCATGCATGATGCAATAAATTATTAATTTTAAAATTTTAAATTATGGGAACAAAATTAGCCTTATAAGACAAAAGAATTAAAAGAAAAAAAAAAAAAGAGAAAAAGTTATCTTCCTTCTACATCATGCCGTCCCTCTCTCTCTCTTGAAATTCTCTTACAAAACCTCCATAACCAAGCTTAATCAAGCTCTTAAACCCTCAACTTAACCCTGAATTCCATAAAATTTTCCACTAAAAACCCTTAAGTAGACCTTGGTAAGAAGGGTTAGAGAAAGGAAATCAAGGAAAGAGTGGAAATCAAGAAGGGAGAAAGCTCCACATAAGGTAAGCTAATTCAATCCTTTCCTTTAGTATAAGTGAGCTAATTAAGTGGTGAATTGATGTACTCGTGTAATGAAAAGTGAAAAATCAAATATGTATGGGACCAAGAGAAATTCGGCCAACACTAGAAGAACTAGGGTTTGATGCAATTGAAAGTGTAAATGAGTGTAATTTAGTGTGTAGATGTTGAATATGCACTTTAAATTCACTAATTGAATGAAATACATAAATTAGGGGTCTTGAGTTCAAGAAATTGAGGGAAAATTGAAGGAAATGGTCAATTAATGCAAATGATCCTAATTGAGGTTAGAAATGGTCAATTGTGACCAATTGAGATGTGTTGGAATGAGTAGAAATGCAATTCAATTCGGATTGGAGAGTGTTCACCTTTGGGCAGTATGACCTAGGTCCATTTAAGGGACCAAAACTATAATTATGCCAACCCAATTGGTGTGAGGCCAATTGAATATGAAAGTAGACACATAATGACACAATTTTCGTGTAGAAACCATATCCAGAAAATGACATTAAGGTAGTGAACAATTAGGTCAAATCTAGGTAATGTGCACTGCCACTGTACCAAAATGACCAAATGAACAGTTCTGTTCATTTGGCCATAACATGGCGTAGGAAGGTCCAAATGACCTGAATTTTATACCGATGGAAAGCTGAGACATAGCACTACAACTTTTAATGAAGAACACAAATCCAAATTCAAAGCATAACCCATCCAAAAAGTGAGCTGAAGTCAACACACCAAAACTGCCATAACCAAGAAAGTGCCCAGAATTCTGGGTTTGAACTAATCCGGCCAGCCTTAGAAAAATGACCATATATTGGGCTACAAAACTCCAAATGGAGTGATTCAAAAAGGGAATTAAAGATAAGACAATAAGGAACAACTTTGATGAAGGACACTTAGCCAAATTTCCACAGTAACTAGACCAATGGAATAGTGCAACACAGGGGACCAAAATTGAAAAATTGAAAATTCTCTTAGGAAACCTAGAAATTGAAATGGCAACCAAGACCAACAAATTTGACACTCAAAATGTGGCATGTGGGTGTAATTAGAATTCACATACTTATTAAGCATGAGAAAGTCAATAATTTGACTTAAATAGTGTCATGAATAGTAACCCTAAAATACAAAGTTTAAGGAGTGCTATTTTAAGCAAAATTAGGGGTGCAATTAAGTAGATATAAAATTTATTATTAGAATTATTATAAGTTGTGATACTGAAACACTGTGAATTGTGTGTTTCAGTTGAGAAGGATACTGGGAAAGAACAAGAGACACCGAGTCAAGGCCAAGAGGCGACTCGTAAGAGGTTTGTGCACAACATATAAACTTTTCTCAAATTTTTCTTTGCAATTTGTGTTGAATGAATTATGAAAATTAAATTATGACTTTATTTGTACTGAAAAATGTGATTGAAAGGAAAAATGTGTTATTGACCCGAAAGGTTGAGAAAATAAAGTATATGTGAATAATTGGCATTTGAATGTTTAGAAAATTGTTAAAATAGTTTGAAACTACAGTGTCAAGACCAAATGTTTGAATTCCTCACTAGCTTGACTAGTGGGAGGAAATAGTTTTGTATTCCCTCTCTGGCTAAAGTGTTGAGGTGTGTGCCAGTAAAAGAAGAAATTTGAATGGGTACCCATAGATTTGAGTTAGCTAACCTTGGTATTCCTCATAAGCCTTTGGCTATTGAGATGAAAAAATATATTGATGGCATGATATAACTGTGTGATTTTATAAAAATTGTATTATGGCTTCTGAAGTGAAAATTTCTTTGATTAAAACTTTAAATTGTGGTTTGTATCTATTTATCAATTCTAGTACTGTATTTGGACTAATCATGATTTAATATATGCATAAATTAGTATTTTGTTATGTTGTGCACCACTGATTAATTGTACTCAGCGATGGCTTTTTGTTGCTGTCGCAGGTAAATAGACTGGTAAAGCAGCCAAGTAAGTTGCTAAGGACTGAAAGTACTTCACTCTTGGATTTTTGTCGAGTATTGAATTATACCCTTTTGTGCATATTTATTTTAATGTATATGATTGTATGTATGTTTTGTATTTGGTCTTGAGAAGTTGTACAGTAAATTGTAATAGTATTATTTTTGGAGTTTATGCTGTAAATTAAACTTGTGGATGTAAAGTAAATATTTTAAATGCAATGTGATGAGTTGATTTAATTGTTTTGAAATATTGTGAATTGTGAAAATTTGAGTTGTGTTGGTATATTGGAGGTTGGGGATGGTGATTGAAATTCATTTTGGAAGTACTTTTTACAGGTTAAAATTTTTTATTTTACTCAATTATAGACGGCACTCTGCCTAAATTTTTATAAAATTTACGAAAAAATAAAATTTGGCAAAATTTTTACCTAACATTTAAACTTCAATTAAAAGTTTTTAAGACCTGTTAAAAGTGCTCACCACCTTCAAAAGATGATAAAATTGTTTTAAAATCCCTTGTAGTGTATTTAATGGGTTATCAGTAGGCGAAGTTCGGTAATTTATTAAGTATACTACGGGATCATGTTATGCCTTACAGAAGGGTAAGGTGTGACATATTTTAGTGGTATCAGAGCAAGTTTTTAAAGTATGTTTTAACTTGTAAATTTGCATAGTTTCTTTGATAAGTACAACTGCTCAATGTCCTTATTTGATGCATACAGTGCATTACAATATAAATATGAATTAACGGAGGGAAATCTCCTTGTGTTATTTGTTCAGGAGGTATAATACCCTCGAATTGAAATGGAAGAAGGGGACCGCTCAGTTGAGCAATTTGTAGAGGCTGAGGCACAAGGGGAGGCCTCCTTCAAAATTTATCAAATTTTGATGGTTTTTTTTAAGTGTAAAATAGAATTACAAAAAATATTTAACTTATAGCATGTCAAAATTTTAATTATATTAATTAATATTATACTAAAATATTCAAAAATGCATTTTTATTATTCTTAAGAATTGTGAAAATATCACTTTAACCTATTCTCCCTTAATTAAATATGTACCTTTCTATATCTAATAACTATTCTACTCTCATTCTTTATCGCCAATTACTATTTTTCAATGTGATATATTTTATCATTTAACTAACATAATTAAATAATTTTTCTTAATTATGTCTTTAAAAGTAAATTTCAATTAGTAAATTGGCTTTTGAATGTAATATTTTTGAAAAATTTTGATATAAAAAAGTCTAATATTTGAATTAAAAATGTCACATGATTACTTAAATATATTGAAAAAATCAAATCGTAAAGATGCAAAATTGATTTATTATAAGTGGCTTTTAATATAAAATTTAAAATTTATTTATATAAATTTTAATTTTAATTTAATGATAACAAGGCTGAAAAGTATCAAATAAAACATGGAATTATATATACTGAATATTGACGAATATTGTATCGGCCTGCTACAAAGCGCAAGTAATTTTACTTGTGTCAACTATAGAGATGACGGCGTTTTAGCAGTTTGTTTGGAATTACTTAGTGTTCTCTTTTTAGGAAGTAATTTAGCAGTCTTATAGTTTATTGTAGTATATCATCTGAGATTGTGCTCAGATTTATCGGATCAAACGATTCTGGGAATTGATTCTACAATACGCAGTTTCATCAATCTCATTAATAACAAGTAATTAAAGGCAAGTAAATTGGAATTGAATGTTTTGATTGCTTAAAGGAAAGTATGAGGCTTGAAATTAAATGCAAGAGCTTTGAAAAAATAAAAGACAGATAAAATAAAGATAAAAGACTGCTAAAATCTAGTTGAGTTATTGTTATTTGATGTTATTGGGAGGCAGAGGAGCTTTTTACGTTGCTGTATATCTGACTTTTATAGCTCTGCTTGCAGATATTTGGAAGACTCTAGAATACATTTTGTCATGTTCAACAGTTACTTGAAGTCACCTTCCCACTCATTGGAACTACTTAAAATTGTTATCAATTCTCTTCTTTTAGATAACCATCCAATAATTATCATTAATTTAATTATTAATTATTTCAAGTCATAAATTAATTAAATTAATAAAATAAAAATAATTAAATTAATTTCACAAAAATTAATTAAATAATTCTTAGACCTAAAAATAATTAATTAATAAAATAAGTTTCAGTGTAAACAATTGCTCTCTACACCTGGATTGGTTGACTAAGGCATTCTAGGTGGACAAGATATGATTTTAGCTCATTTTTTTGTTGTTCAAAATTCAAAACATAATCCAATATCCTTTATGATCTTCTTGGGAATTTGAAATTTAAATTAACTCTATCCAATAAGAATTCAATTTTCCATATAAACTCTAATCACTACAAATCATTATTCCCATGAAATTCTAATTACTGCAAACGTCTTACTATTGTAGATTTACCTTTTCATTGGGCACTTAAAACTAATTTATATTTTTTTATTATTTCAATTACCACCGTCCAACCAAAAGAAACATATAAATTCCTTTCCCCTTCTTTCTTTCTCTCTCTTTTTCTCCTTTCTTTCTTTTTCTCTCTTTCTCCTTTTCCCATTCGGTGTGCAACTCTCCTCCTCACCGACAAGCAGTAATCATCCTCTCACCTTATCGGTGCATCTCCATCGTCGTTTGGTCTCCCTTCGTCGATCATGCCAACATTGCTCTTCATTGCCATGCATCTCATTCGATCATTGGCCATTCTTCTTTCCCATTCATCTCATCGGTGCACCACTCTACCACTGTACAAGTTTGATTCGTTCAACATCCATCAACACATCTCCTTGCTAATTCTATTCCTTGCCTATTCTCTTTCATCTACCTTGCACTTTATTGCAACTAATTCAAGGTATTCTCCTTGCTATTCTTGTTCTTGCTTTAATTAGTAATTTTGAGATTCTTGATGTTTAATGATGGTTAAGAATGGGCACGAGTCATGTTAGAGGCTTCTAGAATTAGGAATTTCGCAAGTACCTACCCAGATACATGCAATATGTTAGTTAATAGTTGCAGTATATTAGTTGGTACCTATAAATTGTCTATATCTATTAAATATAAGTTTGTATTTGAACTTATATGTCAATACTTGTGTTTCTTGCTTGGTTATTATTTCTTGGGAATGCTTATTATGTCCCCTATATTTGTGGCCTACCTATTGGCTAATAGGTAGACCCTCCTTCTAGTTTACATAAACTGGCTAGTACCAAAGTGCCTGCCTAGGTACCTGTTACCTCACAGGTATCAACAGCTCTGCAAATATCATTAATAGTACCATAGGTTTCTCCCATCAATAGTGGTGTTCCTAGGCTGAGTGCTACCTCTTCTGCCTTGTGAGTATATACTCCATTGGCCTTCCCCATGCATAGTGCCATCTTATTCTGTCGTGCTATTGGAGGTAATTTTTTAACTTATTATATATGTGAGCTTTCTGTAGGTTGTGTCTGATCATTGTTTATGACTATTTGTTCATATTTAAAAAACTAGCTGTCCATTTTATAGGGAAAACTCTATTCGATTTTTGTCTCACCAAGTACCAACCTTTGCTTTTGCAGGTACCGGCTCATCAGAACCTACATGTAACATCCTCCCGGTAGCAACTCCGTACATTCTACTGTTCCGGTGACCGGTGTCGGTCCGGACAGCTAGAACGTCCGAAAAAATATTTAAACTAAAGTGAGGAACCATAATTAACTCAAATATTAATAAGAAAAATTTAGCAAAAATTTTAGAAATAAAATACAACCAAGTTAAATGAGCCGGTGCCCAAGCGATGGGTAACCAGAGGGAAGTTGCGGTTCTCGCAACGAGGAGCCCTAGACCCGGAAAAAAATTCATAAAATAATTTTTGGGACTCCAGAGAAGGGTCATTGAGGTTCCTATGGCATTAGAATGCCAAGAAAATATTTAGAAAAATTTTTCAATCGGTACAGCCAATTTTGACCTATTAAGCCAAACGGAGGGCATTTTGGTCATTTCGCCTTCAGAGATGATTTTTGGCCGACTTGTCCAGTTGAGTAAATAATTATTATGATCTAAAATATGAATAAATATTGCTAAAAATTGAATTGAAAATGAGTATTGATGAAAAGAAAAGAAAAATGAAATAAAAAGCAAATTATGACATCATATGATGTCATCCAACACTCTCCAACCAATCACTATTTGACAAGCAAATTAAAAGAGATTAAAAGGACATAAAAAATGAGGTAAAAATAGAACAATTCCAGCAGCCCTTCTTCTTATTCACGCACCAAAGAGAGAAACAAGAGGAAAACCACCATTAAAGCTCCAAATGAGCTTGATTCCATAGCCAACTACACCAAAACCTCACCCTCTCTTCACAAAAAATTTTCCTTATCACTAGAGCTAAATTTGGGCAGCCATTAGAAGAGAAGAAAGTGAAAGAAAGTGAAGTCAAGCTTGGGAAAATTCTGCCCTACAAGAGGTTAGTGCCTATTATGCATACATCTTTCTCTTTTCATGATTAGAGACCTAAAATAAGCAAGAATTTGTGAATTAAATGAATGGAATTTATGTGTATGTATACAATGAATTTTGGCAGCCCTAGGGAGGAACAAGATTAAGTGTTTTTGATGGACTTAGAGTGGACTAAAGATGATGTTTAAGGTATATATATATATATGTATGATGAATTGGTGTGCTAACTAAGGTAATTGGTGTAATCCTTGAAAATGAGCTAGGGTTTGGGAGTGAAACTTGGATTTAGCTTAGGAAATTGTTAGAGAACATTTTAATGGTCAATTAGTGACCATTTTAGGTAAGTTGACCATAATTTGGACTGAAATGTAGCATGGCAAAGTGAATGAGTATGCTGCCTTGTGAGTGCAGCAGGGTGACTAAAATTTCAGTCCACTTGGACTGCCATATCTTGGGCTGTGTTGGTCCAATTGGTGTTTGGCCAATTGGACATGAAAATAGTCTTATAATGGCACAATTTTTCTGAAGAAACCATGCCCAAAAGACCAAAGCAAGAGGACCAAAAGTTGGCCCCAATCCGGATACCCTGCAAACAGCCCCTGCAGAATGACCAAATGAACAGTAACTGTTCATTTGGCCATAACTCACTGTAGAATGGTCAAATTGACCTGAAATTTTTACAGTAATAAGATATGATATAGACAAACAACTTTCATGAAGAACATCACCCCAAATTATGCCATTAACCCATTCAAATTATTGAGCAAAGTTAAGTTATCAAACCTGCAACTCTGCAGATTTTCATTTGAGCAGTAATGTTTGGAGGACTATAACTCTCTCTAGAAAACTTGGATTTAGGCGATTGTTGAACCGATGGAAACCTAAGGCATGGTAGAACATTTCATATGAAGAAAGTTAGACCAAATTATGAACTTAACTTGATCAAACTACTGACCAAAGTTGGACCAAAATCTGCCAAAACCCAAAATTGCAGCATGAACAGTACACATGAACAGTAAACTTATTTTGGCCATAACATGAGCTACAAAACTCAAAATGGAGTGATTCAAAAAAAGAAATTCAACTAGACAAAATAAGGAACAACTTTCATGTTTACCATTTCCTCAAATTCCCACTGTAACAGTGCTTAATGGAATAGTAAAGTTAAGCTTTAAAAACTGAAAATTTTGTTTCCCTCGGTTTAAGCCTAGAAATGGTAATGGTGATCACTTCCAACAAGTTTTAAATGAAAAATGTGGCATGTTTGAAGTGCCAAAGCCAATGTACCTACTTTCTATGCAAAAGTCAACTTTTTGTTTGACTAATGAAGTGAATAGTGACACCAAAACTTGAAATTCAAAAATGTGAAACTTAAAAATGCAAAATGCCCTAGTAGGCCTAATGTGATTGGTTTGGATAGTTTGGCATGCCAATAGGGTATTGTTTTAGCAGTACTGGGAAAGGCTTTATGCCTGTATTCATGGCTTTATGCCCGTATTCATGGCTTTTATGCCCGTATGCATGGCTTTTATGCCCGATTATGTGATATCATGGCTTTTTAGCCATATCGATCGCATACATGGTTGGCGCTCGCGTCCCATGGTATGACGCCCGAGGCACCGCGGTGTCGGTGCCAACGACCGTTATCCATCCAGTCATCCAAAGATAGGTTACTTGGGCATGGAAAAGTATAACTGTGATTGAACTGATTATTAAAGAAAATATGAAAATTAAGTATCAGGAATGATTACAAAAATACAAAGAAGCTCAAGATCATGAAGAAAATAATTAACGAAATGCATGAAGAAGTTAATATCATAAAACATTATTAGCCCTCGACTAAACAATAAGTTAATAATTATTCATTTCTTATGAACACAATAGCAAGGAAATTATTATTTTTATTTGCATATTATATTTTCTTGTATTATTGGCACCACTAAGCTTTATGCTTAGCGCGTTGCTTTTGCAACGTAGGTATCAAGATTTGGACAGAGGGCCCAGTAGACCACAGATTCGGTAAGGCAGTTCACAGTTCTGCATAGTATCCGTGTCACCTCACCATCCACAGTGCATTGGTAGGACACTAGGTCCCATTTTGTATTTTGAGATTTTTTGTAAATTTTGTAATTAAACTCTTATTTTATCATGTGTATTTGAAACAAATGTAATATAATTTTGTATTAATGTAAGTACTTGTAATTTGTGATTATAAATCACATGTGAGAATTTATTTATGATTTGAGTCTAATGATGATGTGAAATGAATGAATGACAAATAGAGGAATTGTTAAGAAAATTGTGTTTGTGAAAGGAAAAGTGAATACATAACTGTGACTTATACTTGATTATCAAATGAGATAAATGACTGGTTGAAAAATGTTGGGATCTTGATATTGAGACTTTGTTGATGAATTGAAGTTGGGATTGTTTGGAAAATTATTTGGAAGTGTTTTAACAGGTTCCGAAGAACTGTTTTCTCCATTTTTAGCCGGTACTCTGCCGGATTTTCTTTAAAATTCTCGGAACCTCAAATAAATTATAATTTCGATAAATGGCCTAAATAAATTATATTTCACAAGTTATATTCAAAAGGAAGAATAAAAATGAATTAAGATAAAATAGAGTGCTCGGCACACTGAGTAGCATAACTTGCTCGGCTACACTGTAGTCGGGTAAGGGGTGTCACACTACAGGTACTAGCACTCAGGATATGCGAGTACCAGTTCTAGTAGGATTCAAACTATTCCATCATCCAGTCCTCTTTTAGTAACACCCTCATCTTAGGTAGTTTCGTATATTCTACTGTTCTAACGACTAATATTTGTTCAGATGGTTAGAATGTCTGGAACCATATTTAAATCACATAGAAAAGCCATAAAATAAATTAATAAAGATCAAATGAGGTTGGTGGAAAATAAGAGAAATGGAGTGTAATCGGTTAAATGAGCTTAAATCCCAATGATGGGTGACCTAACCGGGAAGCAACTCTGAGTTCAGTTGTTACCCTAAATTCGTATGGAACCCTAAATTCATGTGGAACCCTATAGAATCCTTGATTAAGGGTTGATTGAGGAACTATTAAGAATGACTAAATCAAAGAAATGAAAAGGGAATAAGCACAAATAAGTGAATCAAAACCTAAGGATTCATCAGGTATTATGGAAAAGATATACTATAACCCGATAAGGGGTAATTTGGTCAATTCACTCCAAGAGTTGACTTTTGACCTAATGATGCACTTGTATTATATAGATATTTTTAAGCACATTTGTACAGCATTTCATAGCAATTAGATAGGTAATTTCATGCATAATCACCAAATTCATTAACATTTGTAAATTTCATCACTTTGCACTAAATTCCATGTTTTCTGTATATTTTCAAATGTTTAGAGGAAGTTCCAAAGCATAGGAGTAAAGAAGAAAGATTGGAAAAACTTAAAAAAAAAAGAGAAGATTATTTCTGATATACAGTACACGGGTTCTGTAAATATACCACAAATCCGTGTAACTTGCTGCTAGGAGAAAACCAAAGAAGTTAAAGAAGAAACATAGTACACAGGTCGTGTAACACAACCCGTGTAACCTCCAGAGACCCGTGTAAGATTCTGCCTGACGAAGCTCAAAGAGTTCCTGGAAGAACAATAGTACACAAGCCATGTAATTGGACCTGTGTAGCTAGCCGAGGCCCGTGTAAACTGCTGCCCCGATACAAGATGCAACCTTTTAGCTCCAGTAAGTTACACGGCCCCAGGCCGTGTAGTGACAAACGGGCCGTGTATCAGCCGATAGCTAGTTTCTTGATTAGGTTCCAGCTCTCATTTTTACAGAAAAAAGAAACTTCTAATACTTTTGGGACTCTGAAAAACCTAACTCTAGACATTGAATATAAATAGAAGTAGCAGAAAATAGAAAAAGGGATCTCAATCTTCACATACGCATTTTCATACATCTCCATCATTCTCTCTAAGCCGTCTTGAAGAATAAGGTATTAGCTTCAAGGAGGAGTCCTTAGCTGAAGTTCCACAAGTTCAAAGTTATAGATTCTCTTCCATTTTTTTGTTCTATTTCTCTAGGCTGCTTTTATGTTCTTTTATTTCATTTTTATTATGTTTATTAAACTCATCATGAGTGAATAGTTTCTTTATTCTAGAATTAGGAGAGTAACACTTGTAATCATTATTATGGACAAATATTGAGTTTTATTTATTGGAATTGAGTTTTGCTCTTTGATTCAATCTCTTGTGTTCTTAATGCATGCTACGTGTTGGTACCCACCTAGCTATGATCTAAGATACTAATTGAAGAACTGAAAGGTGAAGATTGGTATTAGAAAATCAGGATTTTGAACCTAGAAAATTTGACCTAGAGATAGGCTGATGACTTTCGTGGAGTTCCATAATTAATCATAGATCTTAAAGGATTTTCATTAAGACTAATCACCAATGAAAGTAGGGTTTAGCTCAAATTGAAACACACCTTACGTGCCTTGAGAGAGGACTTAAGATACCTTAGGATTAATTTCCATTAAGGCGACAATCCTCAATTCAATGAATAGACAAGATTAAATCCATAATAAGGTTAAAGTGTGAAATCTTAATTTTGGAATTATTTTAAATAGATTGTTTCATTTTAAATTTGTTATCCTTCTAGTCTTTAGCATTCAAAATAGATTAGATTTACTCCCCTGTTTTATTTGGTAGCCTAGACAGTCAAAATTACTGTGTAGTTTGGTACTTGCTAATTAAATTTCTCATGGGACGATACTCTACTCACTACTTTATTACTTGTTAGCGATCCGTGCACTTGCAGGGTTGAAAAACCAACAAACAAGTTTTTGGGGCTGTTGCGGGGGAATTTAATTTAGTAATATTAAGTGATAGGCAATTTAGTTGATTTAGGCATTTGCATTTACTATTTAATTTTAATTAATTTATTTTTATTTTTTTATTCTCTCTTAGGTGTTTGATTTGGTGTATGACCAGAACAAAGCCGAAGAAAGAAGTCTTGGACTTGGATCCCGAAATAGATAGGACTCTAAGAACCATTAGGAGAGAAAGGAAATGATAAGAACAAGATCAAGGAAATCTAGAAACTCCAACCATGGCCGAGAACAACAATAGGCCAAGACTCTTAAGGGACTACGAAGCTCCATCTATACAAGGATTCCAACCCAGTGTTACAAGACCCACAGTGGAGGCCAATAATTTTGAATTGAAATCGGCACGGCTCCAGATAATTCAACAGACCCAGTTTGGAGGTTCACCTACAGAAGATCCACACTACCACCTCCAGTGTTTTCTTGCTCTATGTGACACATTCAAGATGAATGGAGTCTCTGATCAAGCTATAAGACTCAGAGCATTCCCATTCTCCCTTCAAGATAAAGCAAGGAAGTGATTACTTTCTCAACCAGCTAGAACATTCACTAGTTGGGAAGATCTCTTGCAAGCTTTTCTAGCAAGGTATTTCCCACCTACAAAGACTACAAAGTTGAGGGTTGAACTCAACACCTTTAGGCAAAAGGAAGGTGAATCACTCTATGACAGATGGGAGAGGTATAAAGACCTACAGAGGAAATGTCTACACTATGGCATAGAGGATTAGCTCCTAGTTCAGAATTTCTATAATGGGCTATGGCCCTCTACAAGGAGCACAATAGATTCAGCTGCAGAAGGTGATCTAATGGAGAAAACAGTAGCATAAGCACTTGAACTTCTAGAGAAGGTCACTTATCACAACTACGAGTGGTCAAATGAAATGGGAAATACAAGAAGAATAGCAGGGATCCTGGAAGTGGATGCCCTAAGCATGATAAATGTTCAGTTTGACAAGCTCACCAAAAAGCTTGATAGAATGTAAGCCAATGCTATGGGGATGAACAACCAACACTATGACAACTGCGAAGGAGGGTGTATGACTTCAGAATGCATCAACAATTACAATGAACCCTCTATGGAACAACTGAACTATGTGAATAATGGAGGAAACTTCAACCGGAGGCAGCTCAATAATCCATACTGTGACACCCCTTACCCGTCTACAGTATAGCCGAGCAAGTTATGCCACTCAGTGTGTCGGAACATCAATTCATGTTTCAAGTTCACTTAATCCCTTTTTATTCATTTTTTTACAATTTTTGATAAATCTAAATTTTTCCGCAAATTTTATAGAAAATCCGGCAGAGTGCCGGCTATAAATTGGAAAACAGTTCTTCTGAACCTGTTTAAAAAAAACACTTCCAGTAATATCATCATATTATCCTCAGTCAACCTCCAATATATTCTCAATTCATTTCAGTATCTCAAAATTTACATTCATCTCATATCATACCAAATTCAATGAGAAATACTCATATTTATTTCTGAACACAGTTCATAAATAATTACAGCAAAAATATGATTACATGAGTTTATAATGTACATAACAAAAGTTTACAAAATACAAAATAACAAAATATCAAAATATCAAAATATCCCAGATGGCCTAATGTCCTACCAAATGCACTGCAATGTGAGGTGACTCTGAACTCTGAGTGCAGATATGATGGCTCACCCAGTATGCGGTCTGCTGGACTCCCCAGCTAAGTCTCCAGTACCTGCGCGTGGCAAAAGCGACGCGCTAAGCAATTCTGCTTAGTGGTGACAATATAAAATAAAATAAAATAAATTAAAATAAAATATGCAGAATGTATATTTACATTTCTGGGTAGACTTAGTTTCTAATATTTATTGCAGTGTTATTCGATTTAAGTTTGGTAAGATTTATTAACATTGCCTGAGTAACCTAATTTAGTCAACTGGACTAGACAAACGGGTAAACTGGTACTGGGTACTAAGTACCTCGGACCATCACACCATCAGTCACATTGTGTCTCCCAGTGTGCAACAGAACAGCTAATAAGCTGTAATAATTATACGGGATTAAACCCAAGGATAACAACTCAATATCATAGCCAAAGGCTATTATGTTACAGAATGGCATGGGAAGCCATGAAATACAGAATGGCATGAAGCCATACGCAGTACTGCTAACAGAACCCTAGTGGCATGCCAACCTATCCAATCCAATCACATTAGGCCTACTAGGGCATTTAGCACTTTTCATTTAAGTAATTCTTTGAAATTGAATTTTTATGATTACTATTCACTTCATTGGTCAACTAAAATGTTGACTTTTGCATTTGCAATAGGTAAATTAATTTAAATATCATCAACATACCACATTTTGCATTTTTAACTTGTTGGTGTTGATTGCCAATACCATCTCTAAGCTTAATGATAATTAAACAAAAATTTCAGTTTTCATGCTTTGCCTTTACTGTTCCATTAGTCATCTTTGCAGTAGAATTTTGGAAAAGTGATCAACATGAAAGTTGTTCCTTATTTTGTCTAGATGAATTTCTTTTTTTGAATCACTCCATTTGGAGTTTTGTAGCTCAAGTTATGGCCTAAATACCATAACTGGCCGGATTGGGTAGATTCCAAAATTCTGGGCAAAACTGATTCTGCCAGATTTGGTGACTCAAGTTTGGTTGGCAATTTGACTAGGTTATGGTCATAATTTGGGTTAGGTTTCTTCATGAAAGTTGTTGGTCTATATGTCACCTTGTTGCTGGTAAAATTTCAGGTCAATTGGACCTTTCTACATTGAGTTATGGCCAAATGACCAAATACTGTTCATTTGGTCATTTTGCCCAGGCAGAGTGCAGGTCACCCGGATTAGGGCAAGCTTTTGGTCAAGTTGGTTTGGTTTTCTGGGCATGGTTTCTTCTTCAAAGTTGTGCCATTATGTGTCTAGTTTCATGTCCAATTGGCCAAACACCAATTGAACCTCTACAATTCAAGTTATGGCTGTCCAAACAGGCTGGACTCACAGCCAAACCTGCAGGTCACACAAGGCAGCCACTCCAACCTCAAATCCCACAACCCAATTCACTTCATTTCTGGTTCAAACCAAACCAAATGGTCACTAATTGACCATTAAAACCTAATTCTATCATCACAAGATCAAAGTCTCATTTTCCCCCCTCCAAACCCTAACTCAACATTATCAAACTTGCATTTTCACTTTATTTCTTCAATCTACTTAGCAAATACACATTGTGGGCAGCCCTAATACCCTTTTAACTTCATTAACTCAACACCATCAAACCCTAACCATGGCTGCCAAAATAAGGGATGGCATACCAATGTCTTTTATCAAGTTTCTTTGTCATTTAATCACCAATATAATGCTTAAACATGAAATTGAATTGAAATTTAAGGTTTTAGTCACTAACCTCTTATGGAGTGAGATTTCTCACTTGCTAGGGTTCCTCTTTTCCTTTTCTTTTTGCTCCCAAAAGACTTGCCAAGAGGTAAGAACACTTTTTTGTGTTGCTAGGTTATGATTTTGTTGGGTAGAAATTGGTGAATCAAGCTTTGAAAAGCTTGAATATGCTTAGCTATGGAAGAGGTGGGTGACGGCAAGGAAGGTGGGAGAAGCTTTCTGATTTTTTTTCTTCATTTTCCAGCCCATTAAGTCTCTTTTAAATTAGTTTAGGCCATGTGTCAACCTTGGATTGGTTGGGAGAATCTTAATGACATCATGATGATGTCATTATTCCATTTTCTTTCAATTTCTCACCATTTCTTGTCTCTTTAATTTCAATTTAAATTTTTAACAACATTTATTCATATTTTATGTCATATAATTCATTTACATAAATGGACAAGTTGGTCAAAAGTCATCTCTGAAGACGAAATGACCAAAATGCCCTCCGTTTGGCTTACCGAGCCAAAATTGTGTGTACCGATAGAAAAATTTTTCTAAGTATTTTCTTGGCATGCTAATGCCATAAGAACCTCAATAATCCTTCTCTGGAGTCTCAAAAATTATTTTATAATTTTTCCTCCTGGTCTAGGGCTGCTAACGGCCTTCACCGTCACTTCCCTTTCGGGTTACCCATCCTCAGTGTTTCTACTGCTTAACCTTAGTGTATTTGGTTTCTAAAATTTTTCTTTGATTTTTATGAGCATTATTTAGTTACTTAATAACTCCTCACTCTAGTCTATTTATAATTTCAAATATTCTAGCTGCCCGAACCGACATTGGTCACCGGAACAGTAGACTGTACGGAGTAGCTAAAGTGAGGATGTTACAACTCTTCCCCTCTAATAAAAATTTCGTCCTCGAAATTTACCTGATGCAAACAGTTGAGGGAACTGTTGCCTCATCATCTCTTCACTTTCCCAAGTTGCCTCCTCGGTGTTGTGGTGCCTCCAAAGCACTTTCACCAGTGGAATCTGCTTATTACTCAACTCTTTTACTTCCCGAGCCAGGATCCGTATGGGTTCCTCTTCATATGTCAAATCTGGTTGTACTTCAATTTCTTCCATGGAGATGACATGTGAAGGATCTGAGCGGTATCTTCTTAGCATAGACACGTGGAACACATTGTGGATCTTATCCAGCTCTGGTGGTAAAGCTAGCCTATAGGCTACTGGTCCCACACGTTCAATAACTTCATATGGGCCAATGAACCTAGGGCTTAACTTACCCTTTCTTTCAAACCTCAGTATTTTCTTCCATGGTGAAACTTTGAGAGACACTTTATCACCAACTGTATATTCTATCTCTTTTCTCTTCAGGTCGGCATAAGACTTCTGTCTATCGGAGGCAATCTTCAGGTTAGCTTTGATTATTTTCACTTTTTCCTCAGTCTGTTTCACTGTGTCCGCCCTACTAGCTTATCTTCGCCCAATTCAGTCCAGCACACTGGAGTTCTACATTTCCTCTCATACAGTGCTTCATACGGGGCCATTTGGATGCTAGCTTGGTAGCTATTGTTATATGCAAATTCTGCCAGTGGGAGGTATCTATCCCAACTTCCCTCAAACTCAATGACACAACTCCTCATCATATCCTCAAGGACCTGACATATATTTCATGTTATTATTATCATTTCAGTTCAATATTTGCATTAGTTCAATTAGTTTCGGTTGTTTACCTGGATTACTCTTTCTGATTGCCCATCCGTCGAGGATGAAAAGTCAGGTGAAGTGGAGTTGTGTACCCAAGGATTCATGCAACTTCTTCCAGAATCTTGATGTAAACCTTGGGTCTCGGTCAGATATGATACAAAGTGGGATTCCATGCAGCCTAACTATCTTACTGATATACAATTCTGCTAGCTTCTCCAATGAGTAGTCAGTTCTAACTGGCAGAAAATGTGCTGACTTCGTCAATCTATCCACTATCACCCACACTGCATCATGCTTCCTTTGGGTGAGGGGTAGACCACTAACAAAATCCATAGTGACCCGGTCCCATTTCCATTCAGGTATGTTTATAGGCTGTAGCAATCCTGATGGAACTTGATGTTCTGCTTTGACTTGCTGACATGTCAAACACTTAGTCACATAATAAGCTATATCCCTCTTCATACCAGGCCACCAATAATGAGGCTTCAAATCATTATACATTTTTGTGCTCCCCGGGTGCATAGCATATACACTAGTGTGTGCCTCTTTCAGAATATTAGTCCTCAGTTCCCCATCATCAGGTACACACACTCTCCCTCTGTAGTATAAACACCCATCTGCTTTCACCTCATATTCAGTTTCCTTCCCCTCAGGAATTTTAGCCATAATGGCCATTAGTTTTTCATCTGCCTTCTGCCCATCTTGTATCTGCTGTAGCAGGGTTGGCCTCACTTGCAACTCAGCCAAAATAGCTCCATCTTGAGTTAAGGACAGACAGGCATTTAGTGATCTTAAAGCGGTGATGGACTTCCTGCTCAAAGCATCAGCCACTACATTTGCCTTCCCAGGATGATAATCTATCACACAATCATAGTCCTTCAGGAACTCAATCCATCGCCTCTGTCTGAGGTTGAGCTCCTTCTGGGTTGGCAAGTATTTCAGACTTTTGTGGTCTGTGTAAATGTAGCACTTTTCACCATACAAGTAATACCTCCATATCTTCATCATGAAAATAATTGCTGCAAGCTCTAGATCATGGGTAGGGTAATTCTGCTCATGTGGCCTTAATCGCTGGAAGCATAGGCGACCACTTTCCTCTTGCATCAATACACACCCTAGCCCATTATGTGAGGCATCATCAGAGACCACAAAGTCTTTCCCGACACCGGCCGTGTTAACACTGGTGCTTCACAACATGGCCTTTAGCCTCTCAAACTGGCTTGGCACTTATCGTTACCAAATTTCACATTCTTGTGCAACAACTTGGTCATTGGAGCGGCTATAAGAGAAAACCCTTCACAAATCTTACAGAGTATCCAAATAGCCCCAAGAAACTTCGACCTCGGTTGTATTTCTAGGAGGCTTCCATTCCATCACTGCTTCTATCTTTTTGGGATCTACTCTAATCCCCTCAGCTGATACTATGTGTCCAAGAAAGGAGATTTCACTCATCCAGAAGTCACATTTGGACAACTTAGCATACAGTTTCTTTTCTCGCAGGGTTTGCAGAACAATCCTCAAATGTTCATCATGTTCTTCCCTGGTCTTGGAATACACCAGAATATCATCAATAAAGACCACTACAAACCGATCTAAGTATGGATGGAAGATACGGTTCATAAGGTCCATAAATGCTGCTGGTGCATTTGTTAACCCAAACGGCATCACTAGAAATTCATAGTGCCCATACCGGGTTCTGAATGCAGTTTTTGACACATCTGCATCCTTTACCCTCAGCTGATGATATCCTGATCTGAGATCAATTTTTGAAAATATACCGGCTCCTTTCAACTGATCAAATAGATCGTCGATTTTGGGCAATGGATATTTATTCTTCACAGTTACTTTGTTCAACTGCCGGTAATCGATACACAATCTCAAGGTTCCATCCTTTTTCTTCACAAATAGCACCGGAGCTCCCCATGGTGACACATCAGGCGTATGAACCCTTTATCAAGCAACTCTTGCAATCGAATTTTCAACTCCTCAATTCGGTGGGTGCCATCCTATAAGGAGCAATGGAAATGGGTGTCAGACTTGCATTACCTCAATAGCAAACTCGACTTCCCTTTCTGGTGGTAAACCAGGCAACTCTTCAGGAAATACATCTGGGAAGTCTCTTACTGTGGGTATATCACTCAGGTTTGGCTTAGCTTGCCTAGTATCAACCACGTGTGCTAGGCAAGCTTCACAGCCTTTTCTCATCATTCTTCTTGCAACTGTGGCTGAGATAACATTGGACAGGACATCTGTCCTTTCACCCACAACAGTGATCTCATTACCCTCAGAAGTTTTCAGAGAAATTCTCTTCAATTTGCAATCAACTATTGCCTGATGACGTGACAACCAGTCCATACCCAAAATCACGTCAAACTCGTGGAAGGGCAACTCAATTAGGTCTGCCGAGAATTCATACCCCTGAATCCTCAATGACATCCTTTATACACCTTATTCACTACCACACTGCGTGGCCTAGTGGATTTGTGACCGTAATGTCTTGATCACTCTCCTACCGAACTCCTCTCTACGGGTAGTTTGATGCAAATGTAGGAATGAGTGGATCCTGGATCCACCAATGCATGTACAGAAGTGTTGTAGAGGGAAAACGTACCCCTGATGACATCCGGGGCATCTTGCTCCTCCTGAGCTCTGATGGCATAAGCCCTGGCTGGTATTCTAGTGTCTGGACTCTCACCGACTCGATGTGCCTCGATGATGGACCATTGTCTTAGGTTTACCAGGTTTCCTACCTCTTTGTGGTGCAGGAGCAGGTCTGTCAGTTTGTGTTGGAGCAACTGTAGTAGTCCTCTTCGGACAATTCTTAATCTGATGTTCTGTTGATCCACACCGTAAGCATGCACCGGTCACTCGCCAACACTCCCCCCTATGCCACTTCTGACAGTATTGACAAGCAGAAGATGCAGGGGCTGGTCCCCTAAACACCGTCCCTGGAGAGCTGCCCATTGATGGTGTGGGCTGGCCTCTCCTAGGTGTGAATCGCGATGCAGGCCCCGAGACCGACCACGACTCGTGGTGGTCCTGAACTCGAGCAGAGGACCCTTACTTCTTCTTCGGGAGCAGAAAATGCACCGACTCGACCCCTCTTCTCTGTTTTTCCTTCTATTTTGTTCATTGATTCTGACCCTTTCCACTTTTGATGCTGCATCTACAAGTTTAGCAAAATCCGTAATCTCCAGTGCTGTGATCATGACTTTAATGTTGTCATTGAGCCCTTCCTCAAACCGTCTGCACCTCTCTGCCTCGGTAGGGACTATCTCCCTCCCATACCGGCTCAGTCTGACAAACTCACGCTCATACTCACCATCGACAACCGCTCTGTCTCGCATCGATAAATTCCCTTCTTCGCTCCTCTAAATACACTTTGCTAATATATTTCTTCCTAACTCTATGAGGAAGAATTCCCGTGTGATCCGCTCAGTTGCACCTCACCGTCACCGTGTCCCACCACCGATATGCGTCATCCTCAAGTAGGGACACAGACCCACTAGGTTCTCGCTCGGGGTGCGCTTTAGCCGCTTTCAAGACTGATGGTTCTATCCAACCAGTTTTCTGCGGCCATGGGATCATCCTCCCTCTTCCCAAAGAAGTCCACAGCCCCATGTTTTCGTAATTTCTCCAGATGAGATTTTTGTGGTACTGGTGGAGGTTGTGGCTGTGGTTGTGGTGGTGGAATTGCCCCCATCATTTGCCGGTAGAACTCGGTCATTTGCTGGAATAGAGCAAACTGAGGTTGGGCAGGTGCCTCAGCTGCTGGTGGAGCAGATTCTCTCCTGCCCCCAGACTCGGCCCTTGGTGGAGCATGACTCTCCACCTCTTCATCAACTGCTCTTTGCGAAGCAGGATCCATAACCTATTCAAAATGAGAAAGCAAACAGATCTGCATCAGTGTCACCTCAACACTTACAAATGCAATGCAATGGTATGTACTCTATCTAGACCCAGAAACGCCTAAACCGATGCTCTGATACCACTAAATGTGACACCCCTTACCCGTCTACAGTATAGCCGAGCAAGTTATGCTACTCAGTGTGTCGGAACATCAATTCATGTTTCAAGTTCACTTAATCCCTTTTTATTCATTTTTTTTTTACAATTTTTGATAAATCTAAATTTTTCCGCAAATTTTATAGAAAATCCGGCAGAGTGCCGGCTATAAATTGGAAAACAGTTCTTCTGAACCTGTTTAAAAAACACTTCCAGTAATATCATCATATTATCCTCAGTCAACCTCCAATATATTCTCAATTCATTTCAGTATCTCAAAATTTACATTCATCTCATATCATACCAAATTCAATGAGAAATACTCATATTTATTTCTGAACACAGTTCATAAATAATTACAGCAAAAATATGATTACATGAGTTTATAATGTACATAACAAAAGTTTACAAAATACAAAATAACAAAATATCAAAATATCCCAGATGGCCTAATGTCCTACCAAATGCACTGCAATGTGAGGTGACTCTGAACTCTGAGTGCAGATATGATGGCTCACCCAGTATGCGGTTTGCTGGACTCCCCAGCTAAGTCTCCAGTACCTGCGCGTGGCAAAAGCGACGCGCTAAGCAATTCTGCTTAGTGGTGACAATATAAAATAAAATAAAATAAATTAAAATAAAATATGCAGAATGTATATTTACATTTCTGGGTAGACTTAGTTTCTAATATTTATTGCAGTGTTATTCGATTTAAGTTTGGTAAGATTTATTAACATTGCCCGAGTAACCTAATTTAGTCAACTGGACTGGACAAACGGGTAAACTGGCACTGGGTACTAAGTACCTCGGACCATCACACCATCGGTCACATTGTGTCTCCCGGTGTGCAACAGAACAGCTAATAAGCTGTAATAATTATCCGGGATTAAACCCAAGGATAACAACTCAATATCATAGCCAAAGGCTATTATGTTACAGAATGGCATGGGAAGCCATGAAATACAGAATGGCATGAAGCCATACGCAGTACTGCTAACAGAACCCTAGTGGCATGCCAACCTATCCAATCCAATCACATTAGGTCTACTAGTGCATTTAGCACTTTTCATTTAAGTAATTCTTTGAAATTGAATTTTTATGATTACTATTCACTTTATTGGTCAACTAAAATGTTGACTTTTGCATTGGCAATAGGTAAATTAATTTAAATATCATCAACATACCACATTTTGCATTTTTAACTTGTTGGTATTGATTGCCAATACCATCTCTAAGCTTAATGATAATTAGACAAAAATTTCAGTTTTCATGCTTTGTCTTTACTGTTCCATTAGTCATCTTTGCAGTGGAATTTTGGAAAAGTGATCAACATGAAAGTTGTTCCTTATTTTGTCTAGATGAATTTCTTTTTTTGAATCACTCCATTTGGAGTTTTGTAGCTCAAGTTATGGCCTAAATACCATAACTGGCCGGATTGGGCAGATTCCAAAATTCTGGGCAAAACTGATTCTGCCAGATTTGGTGACTCAAGTTTGGTTGGCAATTTGACTAGGTTATGGTCATAATTTGGGTTAGGTTTCTTCATGAAAGTTGTTGGTCTATATGTCACCTTGTTGCTGGTAAAATTTCAGGTCAATTGGACCTTTCTACATTGAGTTATGGCCAAATGACCAAACACTGTTCATTTGGTCATTTTGCCCAGGCAGAGTGCAGGTCACCCGGATTAGGGCAAGCTTTTGGTCAAGTTGGTTTGGTTTTTTGGGCATGGTTTCTTCTTCAAAGTTGTGCCATTATGTGTCTAGTTTCATGTCCAATTGGCCAAACACCAATTGAACCTCTACAATTCAAGTTATGGCTGTCCAAACAGGCTGGACTCACAGCCAAACCTGCAGGTCACACAAGGCAGCCACTCCAACCTCAAATCCCACAACCCAATTCACTTCATTTCTGGTTCAAACCAAACCAAATGGTCACTAATTGACCATTAAAACCTAATTCTATCATCACAAGATCAAAGTCTCATTTTCCCCCCTCCAAACCCTAACTCAACATTATCAAACTTGCATTTTCACTTTATTTCTTCAATCTACTTAGCAAATACACATTGTGGGCAGCCCTAATACCCTTTTAATTTCATTAACTCAACACCATCAAACCCTAACCATGGCTGCCAAAATAAGGGATGGCATACCAATGTCTTTTATCAAGTTTCTTTGTCATTTAATCACCAATATAATGCTTAAACATGAAATTGAATTGAAATTTAAGGTTTTAGTCACTAACCTCTTATGGAGTGAGATTTCTCACTTGCTAGGGTTCCTCTTTTCCTTTTCTTTTTGCTCCCAAAAGACTTGCCAAGAGGTAAGAACACTTTTTTGTGTTACTAGGTTATGATTTTGTTGGGTAGAAATTGGTGAATCAAGCTTTGAAAAGCTTGAATATGCTTAGCTATGGAAGAGGTGGGTGACGGCAAGGAAGGTGGGAGAAGCTTTCTGATTTTCTTTCTTCATTTTCCAGCCCATTAAGTCTCTTTTAAATTAGTTTAGGCCATGTGTCAACCTTGGATTGGTTGGGAGAATCTTAATGACATCATGATGATGTCATTATTCCATTTTCTTTCAATTTCTCACCATTTCTTGTCTCTTTAATTTCAATTTAAATTTTTAACAACATTTATTCATATTTTATGTCATATAATTCATTTACATAAATGGACAAGTTGGTCAAAAATCATCTCTGAAGACGAAATGACCAAAATGCCCTCCATTTGGCTTACCGAGCCAAAATTGTGTATACCGATAGAAAAATTTTTCTAATTATTTTCTTGACATGCTAATGCCATAAGAACCTCAATAATCCTTCTCTGGAGTCTCAAAAATTATTTTATAACTTTTCCCCCTGGTCTAGGGCTACTAACGGCCTTCACCGTCACTTCCCTTTCAGGTTACCCATCCCTGGTGTTTCGGCTCGTTAAACCTTAGTGTATTTGGTTTCTAAAATTTTTCTTTGATTTTTTTGAGTATTATTTAGTTACTTAATAACTCCTCACTCTAGTCTATTTATAATTTCAAACATTCTAGCTGCCCGAACCGACATTGGTCACCGGAACAGTAGACTGTACGGACTAGCTAAAGTGAGGATGTTACACATACTCAAACACCTATAACCCTGGATGGAGAAAATACCCTAACTTCTTGTAGAATTAGCCTAAACTATGGTCCAACTTGTAGAATCAGCCCATGAACAAGCAGTAAGGACACAAATCACCAACACCCCCAGGATTTCAAAGTAGAGGACAAAACCTTACACAGCCACCTCTGCCTCCTCAACCTCAATAGCCTGAATCAAAGTTGACTTTGGAATCCATAATGGAGAGCTTCCTAGTATCCCAACAACAGCATAATGAAATGATAAAGCAATTAACTTCTAGAATGGACCAACTAGCCACACACAATAAGATGCTTGAAAACCAAATTGCTCAAAGGCAAGTTTTTCAAGCAACGTTGCTGGTAAATTGCCAAGTCAACCTTAAATGAACCCTAAAGAGCACTGTAAGGCAGTTACCTTGAGGAGTGGCAGAATATTAGAAAAACAACCATCAAAGGAGAGATCAACTGAACAAACCTCTAATGAATCTGAAAGCCAAACAGAGGAGAAAGAAGAAGAAGCTAAAAAGGAATAAGAAGAGGAAACGAAGAAAAAGAAGAAGCTACCAAAGCCATATCAACCTCCTTTACCTTTTCCCTAGAGATTTCAGAAGGCTAAATTGGATAAGTAGTTTGGAAAGTTTTTAGAAGTTTTGCAGAAACTCTACATTAACATTCCCTTCATAGTAGCACTTTCTCAGATGCCATCCTATACAAGTTCCTTAAAGAAATTCTTTTAAAAAAGAGAAGACTCGAAGACTATAAGACTATTGCTCTTATGGAGGAATGTAGTGCTATATTGCAAAATAAGCTGCCACCAAAGCTCAAGGATCCAAGGAGCTTATCCATACCTTATCTTATTGGCAACATGACTATAGACAAGGCACTCTGTGATCTAGGTGCAAGTGTGAGTCTGATGCCTCTATCAATATATCGAAAGCTGGAGGAGAGCTCAAACCCATAACAATTTCACTGTAACTGGTTGATAGGTCTATCAAATAGCCAGTGGGCATCCTAGGAAACACCCCCATCAAGGTGGGGAAATTCTTCAGCCCAGTTGATTTTGTTGTCTTGGAAATGGAGGAGGATGTCCAAATTCCTATCATCTTGGGAAGAGCTTTCTTGACAACCGCCGGAGCTATCATAGATGTTAAGAATGAGCGGTTAACTTTCAAGGTAGGAGATGAAGAAATAGACTTCAACCTGTTTAGAATAATGAAGAACAAACTTGAACCTGATGAATGCTTAAAGGTTAATGCCATTGACAAGTTAATTGAGGAGGAATTTCACAAAGCACATCTCGAAGATCCTCTTGAAGCATGCATAGTGCACAGCCATATAACAGATAATGAGAACATAAAAATTACAGTGTGTGCACAATCTTTAGCAACTAATTCACCCCTACCTTCAGCTCAAGCTTTCAAGGTGGAAGAGCTAAAGGAAGAACAGCCCAAAAGCAAGCCACAGGAAGATACCAAATAGGTAGAACTGAAACTTTTCCCCTCCATGCTAAGGTATGCATTCTTGGACTCAAATTCTAAATATCCTGTTATTATCAATGCTAGCCTATCTGAAATAGAAGAGGAAAAATTGTTAAAAGTGTTTAGGACCCATAGCAAGGCTATTGTCATACCTTACCCCTCTGTAAGGCATAACGTGATCCTGTAGAATACCTAATGAACTACCAAACTTCACCTACTGATAACTCATTAAGTACCCTACAAGGGATTTTAAAACCATTTTCTTACTTTTTGGAAGTGGTGAGCATTATGGTAGGAATTAAAAAAATATATAATTGAAGTTTCAAAACTAGTAAAAATTTTTGTCCATTTTTATTTTTCCACAATTTAGTAAAAATTTCAGCAGAGTGTCGTCTGTATTTTGAGAAAACAGTTCTTCAAAAGCCTATAAAAACACTTCCAATAATTGTTTCCACAACTCCCAACCACCAAAATGACTCAGTTCAACATAATTCAAATCAATTCCACAATTCAATCAAAGTTTGTCATCTCACAATATTTCATAATTTCATTCACATTGCATTTAAAATTTAATTTACATATACAGGTTTTAATTTACAAAAAGAAAATCCAAAATAATATTATTACAATTTACTGTACAACTGCTCAACTTTACATTAATACATATGACATTACAATATTTACATCAAAATAACTACAAGGGTATAAATAAATACCCGTACCAAAAGGTCAATGCAATCCTTTATCTCAATAGCAGCTCACTCTGCTGCTTTCTCCTTACCCTTATCTGTGACAGCAAAATAAGCTATTACTGAGTATAAAAATACTCAGTGGTGCACAATAAAAATTTGAAATGCAGTACATAAAACATTCATTGATAAATCATAATTTAAATATTGCACAAATTATCAAAACTCATTATAGCGCAATTTTGGTCAAACAATTTAATAAACACAGTGTTGCCAATTCATACACAACTTAAGCCATGACACAAAATTTCCGATCAATGTTGAGTTGTACAGCACGACAAACCGATCTACAACCCCAATAATCGAAATCAATGAGGAAGGTGGCTAGCTAGCTAATGAGTACTCATCCGATCTACAACCTCAACTGGTAAGCCAGAGAGGAAGGAAAATAAACGATCTCAACCCCATAAATGGAGGAGGAATAATGTGGTACTGTTATGCTAAGTGTGAACACAAAATCAATTCAAAACAAAGTACTCAAATAATTTAGGAAAAATCCCAAACAATTTCCAAAGTCATTTTTGTAGTCACAAAATGGCAACACAATTTATAAACAATACAGTGATTTCATAAAGTATAACAATTCAACTTTTCAGTTAGAAAATAATTACATAAATTTATTGCATACAAACCTGACGTGAGTCACTTCTAAGCCTTGACTCAGTCCCTTAGATTTTTCGGGTCTTTTTTAGCTGAAACACACAATTGACAGTGTTTTAGTATCTTATCTCATAATAAATCCAATAATTAAATTCATATATGCTCAATTCTAGCCCCAATATGCTTAAACTTACGTTCTTGGAAATTTTCATGTTGAGGTTACTATTCAAGTCAAAATATTGACTTTCTTATGCTTAAAAGGTATGGGAAATCCAACTATACCCACATACCACATTTTTGTTACCAATTTTGTTGGTTTTGGTTATTTTCTCAAATCTTAAGTCTTTTAGGCACAAATTTCAAAATTTCAGTTTTGGTGTCCTATTTTGCACTGTTCCATTGGTCATATTGCTGTGAAAATTTGGCTAAGTTTTCTTCATAGAAGTTGTTCCTTATTGTCTTAACTTTATTTCCCTTTTCAATCACTCCATTTGGAGTTTTGTAGCCTAAGTTATAGCCATTTGAGCATGGCTGGCCAGATTTGGTTTTACTCGAGTCAGGCATTCACCGATAATGGCGCTTTTATAGGTTGACTGCAGGTGGCTTTTCAAACAGGTTATAGTCAAAATTTGGGTTTGTTTTCTTCATGAAAGTTGTAGCGCTATGTCTCAGATTTCTACCAATAAAATTTCAGGTCATTTGGATCTTCCTAGACTAAGTTATGGTCATTTACATAACTACTGTTCATTTAGTCATTTTTGTACAGGTCAGTTTGCCAATTGCGGATTTGGCCTAATTGTTCACTAAGTTATGGTCACTTTCTAGGCATGATTCCTAAATGAAAAATATGCCATTTTGTGTCTATTTTCATTTCTAATTGGCTTCACACTAATTGAGTTGGTAAATTTTCAGTTTTGGTCCCTGAAAGGGACCTAGGTCATGCTACCTGCAGATTAACCCTCTCCAATCCGAATTGGAACTTGGTTCCAACAATTCATACACACTACAAATGGTCAAAATTGATCATTTCTCAACTCAAATAAGGTCAATAATATCATTTGGCTAATTCTCAAATTTTTCTTTAATTTTTCACAATCTCCAAACCCTAGTTACATGCATTTTAACTCTAATGCAAATTTAAAGTGTATATTCATGATTTATACACTTAATTCACTTCAAATAACCATTCAAAATCATCAAACTCATTCATAGCAAACCCTAACCCTAGCTGGATGAATTTCATGTTTGGTCCCTCGATAATTGTTTTCTTTTAATTTCAAGTAGATTTCTAGGTTAATTGAGTCATAAACACATCTAATAAACTTAAATTTTCAAATTCAATTGCTTACCTCCACTTTGCACTTCAATCTTCAATTCTTCTCCTTTTTTCCTCTTTCTTTCTTGCTCAATCACCTTCCCAAGTGAAGTTAACAAGCTTTAATAGAATAATTTGGGGGCAAAGTAGGGTTAAGTGAGGGAACAAAAGCTTAAGATCAAGCTTTAATGGAGGTTTTGCAATGGAGAGGTGAGGGAGAGGTGGGTGGCACACTAGGATAAAGAAGACCAAAAATGATTTTTTTTCTTTTCTTTTTTGTTATTTTATGTCTCATTTAACAAGAATTGACTTGGTCAATTATGTAGGGAAATTAAAATGGATTTTGACATCATGATGATGTCATCCAATGATGTAATAAACTTTATCTTTTTTTTTTTTCCTTTTTGCATTTATTTTTCCATTAGTTCTTTAATTTAATTCTTGATCCCAAAATTTTCATTTCTCTGATTTTATTAGACAGTTAGGTCAGGAGTTAGCTCTAGGGGTGAATTGACCAAATTGCCCCTCGCTGGTTCAATCCGGTTTGCAAGTTATTTGATATTTCTTCTGGATCCCTTACCTAATTATTTGACCTGCTTAACAATTCTTTTCTGTGATTTTCTCTTTTCCACTGTGTTTGCAATAGTCCTAAGGAACGCAGCGTCACATTTTAAGGTTCGAAATTTGAGTTTAGATCAACCTCACAGTCCTTCTCGAGAAGGTCACCCATCGTTGTGACTTTCGGCTCATTTAACTTCTTGTGTTCGATTTTTCTTATTTATATTTAACTATTTGGCAATTACTAATTATTTGTGTTTAGGGCTTATCTAATTGTCTTAGACGTGATTCTACTTCTCTTAATTGTCCGAACCGACACCGGTCACCGGAACAGTAAAATATACCAGGCTCTATAAATAGGGGTGTTACAATTCTCCCCCCCTTAATATAAATTTTATTTCAAAATTTTACCTGGTATCAATCTCTGAACAACTGTAGATGCTGTCTCCTCATGTCCTCCTCTTGTTCCCAAGTAGCCTCATGGCCTGAATGATGGTTCCACAGCACTTTCACTAATGGTATCTGCTTGTTCTGTAGCTGCTTCACCTCATGAGCCAGAATCTCTATGGGTTCTTCTTCATATGTGAGGTCTGGATTCACTTCAATTTCTTCCACTCGTAGTACGTGAGATGGGTCTGATCGATACCTCCTCAACATAGATAGATGGAAGACATTATGTATCTTATCCAACTTTGGAGGTAGTTCCAAATGATATGCCAAAGGACCCACTTTCTCCAGAACCTCATATGGCCCAATGAAACGAGGACTCAGTTTTCCCTTTTTGCAGAATCTCATAATCTTCTTCCAAGGGGAAACCTTGAGGAATACTTTGTTACCCACTGCATACTCAATATCCCTTCTCTTCAAATCAATATAGGACTTCTGACGGTCTGATGCAGTCTTAAGTCGATCTCTTATCAATCTAATTTTCTCTTCAGTTTGCTGAACAATTTCTGGACCAATCATCTTTCTTTCGCCTACCTCATCCCAACACAACGGGATTCTACATTTCCTGCCATACAAAGCTTCATATGGAGGCATCCCAATGCTTGATTGGTAGCTGTTGTTGTAAGCAAACTCAATCAAAGGCAAGTGTGTGTCCCAACTGCTCTCAAACTCAATCACACAAGCCCGTAGCATACCTCTAAGATCTGAATTACCCTCTCAGATTGGCCATCTGTCTATGGATGGAATGTCGTACTGAAGTTCAATCTAGTTCCTAGGGCTCTCTAGAGACTACCCCAGAATCTAGAAGTGAACCTAGGATCTCTGTCTGATACGATGGATACTGGCACTCCATGCAGTCTTACTATCTCATCAATATACAACTTGGCCAATCTTTCTAAACTGTAGTCCATCTGAACTGGCAGAAAATGAGCAGACTTGGTCAGTCTTTCAATAATGACCCATACTGCATCATGACTCTTCTGTGTCCTCGGAAGGCCCATCACAAAATCAATAGTTATTCTCTCCTATTTCCATTCCGGTATTGGTAGTGGATGTAACAAACCAGCTGGTACTTGATGCTCTGCCTTTACTTGCTGACAAGTTAGGCATTTGGAAACAAATTCTGCTACATTTCTTTTCATACCCATCCACCAGTAATGCTCTTTCAGCCCTTTATACATTTTTGTACCACCAGGGTGCATAGCAAAAGGAGACTCATGTGCTTCCTTCAAAATGATCTGTCTCAAGTCAACATCATTAGGAACTCATATCCTGCCCTAGTGTAGCAATAGACTGTCATCTCTCATAGATAATTTTAGTTTATTGCCCTGTCTAACTTCTTCTAATAACTTCTGATACTTCTGATCATTCTGAGCAGCCATTCTGATCTGGTCAATCAACACTGGCTGTACATGCCATGCAACTGCTGTTTACCCCTCATCATTAATCTCAATGCTGGCATGCAATGATCTCAACTCATGTACCATAGACAAAGGAGAAACTCTGAGACTTGCCATAGTCTTGCGACTTAAGGCGTCAGCCACCACATTAGCTTTCCCTGGCTGATAGTCTATTAGACAATTATAGTCTTGTATTAACTCTAACCATCTCCTCTGCCTCAAATTCAACTCCTTCTGAGTACCCAGATACTTCAAACTCTGTGTAAAAGTAGCATTTCTCCTCATACAAATAGTGTCTCCAGATCTTAAGAGCGAACACAATAGCTGCTAGCTCCAAGTCATGTGTCGAATAATTTCTCTCATGAGGTTTTAGCTGGCATGATGCATATGCAATGACATTCCGATCTTGCATCAGTACACAACCTAACCCATTATGAGAAGCATCACTATATACTGTGTATTCTTTACCTGGGATAGGTAAAGTCAGGACTGGAGCCTCAGTCAAACACCTCTTCAATTCATCAAAACTCTATTGGCATTTATTCGTCCACTAAAATTTTATATCTTTCCTAAGCAGCTTAGTCAGTGGAGATGCCAATATGGAGAACCCTTGCTCAAAATGATGGTAGTATCCAGCTAACCCTAGGAAACTACAAATCTCTGTGATATTTCTAGGTGGCTTCCAATTAAGGACAGCTTTTATCTTGCTGGGATCTACCTTAATACCTTCTGCTGATACTATATGCCTCAAAAAGGATATCTTCTTCAGCCAAAATTCACATTTTGATAGTTTTGCATATAGGAGATGCCAACATGGAGCTTTCACAAAACGGCGGTAGTATCCAGCTAACCCTAGGAAACTGTGAATCTCTGTGATATTTCTGAGTGGCTTCCATTTAAGGACAACTTCTATCTTGCTGGGATCTACCTTAATACCTTCTGCTGATACTATATGCCCTAAAAAGGTTATCTTCTTCAGCCAAAATTCACATTTTGATAGTTTCGCATATAGCTGTTTCTCTCTCAAAGTCTGCAGTACAATGCGCAGGTGTCTATCATGCTCCCTTTCACTCCTCGAATAAACCAATATATCATATATGAACACCACTACAAACTGATCGAGATATGGTCTAAAGATAGTGTTCATAAGATCCATAAAAGCAGCCGAAGCATTAGTTAACCCGAATGGCATAACCAAGAACTCATAATGGCCATAGCGGGTTCTAAAGGCAGTTTTTGAAATACTCTGCTCTTGTACTTTCAGCTGATAATAACCTGATCTCAAGTCAATTTTGGAGAACACAACTGCACCCCTCAACTGATCAAACAAGTCATCAATGTGGGGCAATGGGTATCTGTTCTTTATTATCACTTTATTCAACTGCCGATAGTCGATACATAAGCGGAGAGTGCCATTCTTCTTCTTAACAAACAACACTGGCTCTCCCTAAGGTGACACACTAGGGCGGATAAAGCCCTTGTCAAGCAGCTCTTGCAACTGCACTTTCAACTCTTTTAATTCTGCTGGTGCCATTCGATATGGTATTATCGAGATTGGGTCCATGCCAGGCATAACATCAATTTCAAACTGCACCTCTCTTTCTGGAGGTAATCCTGGCAATTCATCAGGAAACACATCCGGAAAGTCACATACAGTAGGGATGTCTCTCAGTGTTAGACTCCCCACTTGGGTGTCTATCACATGTGCTAAGTATGCTTCACAACCCTTTCTGATCATCCTTCTGGCTAGTGCAGTCGAAATGATGTTTGATGGCAGTAACTGCCTCTCCCCATGTATTACCACATTACCATGCAGAGGGAGACCAAAAGTGACTATCTTCAATTGACAGTCAATCATTGCATGATGCCTGGCTAACCAATTCATGCCCAAGATGATGTCATAATCTCTGAAGGGCATTTCAATCAGATCAGACAAAAAGGTGTGTCCTTGGATCACTAGAGGACAATCCTTATATATTCTATTTACCCTAACCTCCTGGCCTAATGGACTAGTTACTAGTACATCATAGTCCATTTGTACACACTGGATAGCAGTAGAACACATCACACTAGCACTGACATATGAATGTGTGGAGCCAGGATCAAACAACACATATGCATCTTGGTCAAGGATAGAGAAAATACCAGCTACTACATCTGATGTTTCAACCTCCTCTCTCTGTCTCATGGTATAAACTCTAGCTGGTGTACCACTTGGTTCTGGCTAGTTAACAGTACTCTGACTTCCAGGAGTGCTACCCCTACCTTTGCATCTACCTCGACTAGTTGGTTGTGACCCTCTAGGTGTAAAGACTTGGGTTGATCCCTCCGATGTGGCAGGAGGTCCAAATCAGCGCGGACTAGTACAATCCTTAGCAAAATGTCTACTCCCTCCACAGTTGAAACATGCACCGATGGCCTTGAAACACACCCCATCGTGTGTTCAACCACAAGTCTCACACTGCCAGGCTGATAAAGCTCCTCGAGATGCCTACTGGGTCTGCTGACTAGACCGGGGTGATCTTTGGCCAGAGAATCTGCCTCTGCCAGATCTACGAGAACTGGATCCCCCAAACTGTTTCCTCTTCCTAGAACCACTCTCAGTAGCCTGGCCCGTAGCCTTTTTAGTCTTTTCTTTCTCTTGAGTGCCCTTCTTCACTACCCCTTTTGATTCTATCCTTTCCAGTTCTAGGGCTTGTGAAATCAGCTTAGAAAAATTCTAGTGTCTGAATCCCACAACTTGCATTCTTAAGCTAGGCCTCAACCTAGCCTCAAACCTCTTAGATTTGTCTCTAGGGGTAGAGACTAAGCTTCCAGCATAATGACTTAGCCTTGAAAAGTCCCGCTCATACTCTGCTATTGTTCTGTCCCCTTGCTTCAGCCTCAAGAATTCTTGCAATTTCATATCTACATAAGCATCGGGAACCCATTTCTGCCTGAATTCCCTCAGGAAGTCTATCCAGGTCAGCACAGGTGGCTTAACCAGGCTGTGGGGGATGGTCTTCCACCATTCATATGCATCTCCTTGCAGAAGAGATACTGAATATTCAAATTTTAATTCTTCGGCACACTGCAGTTTTCTGAATACCCTTTCCATCCGTTCTAGCCACTGTTCTGCCTCCAGTGGATCCACAGTGCCCTTAAACTCGGTAGCCCCAAATTTCATTAGTTTTTCATATTATCGAGCTGGAGGCTGTGGTTGTGCTGCAGGTACTTGCATCTGAACTTAGGGTGGCACATTTCCCGTCATTTGGTGAAAAATGCAGCCATCTGCTATGCAAACTGAGCAGGAAACTGCAGTGCTGGAGTAGGAGCTGGAGTGCCTGATCCACTCACATTCTGAAGTGCTGGGGCTTCTCCTTGGACCTCAGCCTCGACAGATTGCTCCAGGGAATGATCTCTCTCTTCCATTCCATTTTCAAAAATTTCCTACTTCCTGAGATCAAATACAAGGACGTTGATCTCCGTTAGAGCATATTAATGATGTAAATATGTCATATGTGTCAATTAAAGAGACTTGAGCAGTTGTACTTATCAAAGAAATATTCACATAAATATTCAAAATTCATTGCAAAACCATGCTCTGATACCACTAAAACATGTCATATCTTACAACTCTGTAAGGCATAACATGATCCCGTAGAATACCTAATGAACTACCTAACTTCACCTACCGATAACTCATTAAGTACCCTACAAGGGATTTTAAAACCATTTTCTTTCTTTTTTGAAGTGGTGAGCATTATGGTAGGAATTAAAAAAAATTTAATTGAAGTTTCAAAACTAGTAAAAATTTTTGTCCATTTTTATTTTTCCACAATTTAGTAAAAATTTCGGCAGAGTGCTGTCTGTATTTTGAGAAAACAGTTCTTCAAAAACCTATAAAAACACTTCCAATAATTGTTTCCACAACTCCCAACCACCAAAATGACTCAGTTTAACATAATTCAAATCAATTCCACAATTCAATCAAAGTTTGTCATCTCACAATATTTCATAATTTCATTCACATTGCATTTAAAATTTAATTTACATATACAGGTCTTAATTTATATAAAGAAAATCCAAAATAATATTCATTATAATTTACTGTACAACTGCTCAACTTTACATTAATACATATGGCATTACAATATTTACATCAAAATAACTACAAGGATATAAATAAATACCCGTACCAAAAAGGTCAATGCAGTCCTCTATCTTAATAGCAGCTCACTCTGCTGCTTTCTCCTTGCCCTTATCTGTGACAGCAAAATAAGCTATCGCTAAATATAAAAATACTCAGTTGTGCACAATAAAAATTCGAAATGCAGTAAATAAAATATTCATTAATAAATCACAATTTAAATATTGCACAAATGATCAAAACTCATTATAGCACAATTTTGGTCAAACAATTTAATAAACACAGTGTTACCAATTCATGCACAACTTTAGCCATGACACAAAATTTCCAATCAATGTCGCGTTGTGCACCACAACAAAGTGATCTGCAACCCCACTAATCGAAATCAATGAGGGAGGTGGCTAGCTAGCTAATGAGTACTCATCCGATCTACAACCTCAACTGGTAAGCTAGAGAGGGAGGAAAATAAATGATCTCAACCCCATAAATGGAGGAGGAATAATGTGGTACTGTCATGCTAAGTGTGAACACAAAATTAATTCAAAACAAAGTACTCAAATAATTTAGGAAAGATCCCAAACAATTTCCAAAGTCATTTTTGCAGTCACAAAATGGCAACACAATTTATAAACAACACAGTGATTTCATAAAGTATAACAATTCAACTTTTCAGTTAGAAAATAATTACATAAATTTATTGTGCACAAACCTGACGTGAGTCACTTCTAAGCCTTGACTCAGTCCCTTAGATTTTTCGGGTCTTTTTCAGCTGAAACACATAATGGACAGTATTTCAGTATCTTATCTCACAATAAATCCAATAATTAAATTCATATATGCTTAATTCTAGCCCCAATACTTAGAAATTTTCTTGTCGAGATTACTATTCATGGTACTATTCAAGTCAAAATATTGACTTTCTTATGCTTAAAAGGTATGGGAAATCCAACTATACCCACATACCACATTTTGGTTACCAATTTTGTTAGTTTTGGTTGTTTTCTCAAATCTTAAGTCTTTTAGGCACAAATTTCAAATTTTTAGTTTTGGTGTCTTATTTTGCATTGTTCCATTGGTCATGTTGCTGTGGAAATTTGGCTAAGGTTTCTTCATAGAAGTTGTTCCTTATTGTCTTAACTTTATTTCCCTTTTTGAATCACTCCATTTGGAGTTTTGTAGCCTAAGTTATAGCCATTTGAACATGGCTGGCCGGATTTAGTTTTACCCAGAATTCTGGGCATTCACTGGATAATGGCAGTTTTTGTAGGTTGACTGCAGGTGGCTTTTCAAATAGGTTATGGTCAAAATTTGGGTTTGTTTTCTTCATAAAAGTTGTAGGGCTATGTCTCAGCTTTCTACCGGTAAAAGTTCAGGTCATTTGGACCTCCCTAGACCAAGTTATGATCATTTACGTAACTACTGTTCATTTGGTCATTTTTGTACAGGTCAGTTTGCCAATTCCAGATTTAGCCTAATTGTTCACTAAGTTATTGTCACTTTCTGGGCATGACTCCTAAATGCAAAATGTGCCATTTTGTGTCTAGTTTCATTCCCAATTTGCCTCACACCAATTAGTTTGGTAAATTTTTAGTTTTGGTCCTTGAAATGGACCTAGGTCATGTTGCCTACAGATTGACCCTCTCTAATCCGAATTGGAACTTGGTTCCAACAATTCATACACACTACAAATGGTCACAATTGACCATTTCTCAACTCAAATAAGGTCAATAATATCATTTGGCCAATTCTCAAATTTTTCTTCAATTTTTAACAATCTCCAAACCCTAGTTACATGTATTTGAACTCTAATGCAAATTTAAAGTGTATATTCATGATTTATACACTTAATTCACTTCAAATAACTATTCAAAACCATCAAACTCATTTATATAAAACCCTAACCCTAGCTGGATGAATTTCATATTTGGTCCCTCAATAATTGTTTTCTTTTAATTTCAAGTAGATTTCTAGATTAATTGAGTCACAAACACATCTAATAAACTTAAATTTTCAAATTCAATTGCTTACCTCCACTTTGTTTTTCAATCTTTAATTATTCTCCTTTTTTCATCTTTCTTTCTTGCTCAATCACCTTCCCAAGTGAAGTTAACAAGCTTTAATGGAATAATTTGCAGGCAAAGTAGGGTTAAGTGAGGGAACAAAAGCTTGAGATCAAGCTTTAACGGAGGTTTTGTAATGGAGAAGTGAGGGAAAGGTGGGCGGCACACTAGGAAAAAGAAGATCAAAAATGATTTTTTTTCTTTTCTTTTTTGTTATTTTATGTCTCATTTAACAAGAATTGACTTGGTCAATTATGTAGGGAAATTAAAATGGATTTTGACATCATGATAATGTCATCCAATGATGTATTAAACTTTTTCTTCTTTTTTCTTTCTTTTGCATTTATTTTTTCATTAGTCTTTAATTTAATTCTTGATCTCGAAATTTTCATTTCTCCGATTTTATTGGACAGTTAGGTTAGGAGTCAGCTCTAGAGGTAAATTGACTAAATTGCCCCTTGCTAGTTCAATCCGGTTTGCAAGTTATTCGATATTTCTTCCGGATTCTTGACCTAATTATTTGACCTGTTTAACAATTCTTTTATGTGATTTTTATCTTTTCCACTGTGTTCGCAATAGTCCTAAGGACCGCAGCATCACATTTTACGATTCGAAATTTGAGTTTAGATCGACATCGCAGTCCTTCCCGAGAAGGTCACCCATCGCTGTGACTTTCAGCTCATTTAACTTCATGTGTTCGGTTTTTCTTATTTATACTTAACTATTTGGCAATTACTAATTATTTGTGTTCAGGGCTTATCTAAGTGTCTTAGACGTAGTTCTACTTCTCTTAATTGTCCGGACCAACACCAGTCACCGAAACAGTAAAATATACCAAGCTATACAAATAGGGGTGTTACAGTTATAGGGTATAAAATAGAAGACCTGAAAGGGATTAATCTTTTAATTTGCATGCATAGGATACCTATGGAGGAAAACAACAAACTCACTATTGAACACCAAAGAAGGCTTAACCCAAACATGAAAGAAGTAGTTAAGAAAGAAATTTTGAAACTATTATATGCAGGTATTATATACCCAATTTCTAATAGTAAATGGGTTAGTCCAGTGCATGTAGTGCTTACGAAAGGTGGGACAACTGTCATTCAAAATGCAAATAATGAATTGAACCCTACTAGGGCAGTCATTGGTTAGTGCACGTGCATAGATTATAGGAAATTGAATAGTGCCACCAGAAAAGACCATTTTCCTCTCCCTTTCATAGATCAAATGCTAGAAAAGGTTAGTAAAACATTCCTACTTTTGCTATCTAGATGGGTATTCAGGATTTTTTCAAATTCCTATTCACCCAGAAGACCAGAAAAAGACTAGATTCACATGCCCTTATGGAACCTTTGCATATAGAAGAATGCCCTTTGGTCTTTGTAATGCCCTTGCTACTTTTCAAAGCTGCATGATGGCCATTTTTTCTGATTATATTGAAAATATTATGGAAGTTTTTATTGATGATTTTTCTATCTATGGAACTACTTTTGATGAATGTCTAGCTAATTTATCGAAGGTGTTGCAAAGATTTGAAGAATTAAATTTGATTCTGAATTGGGAAAAATGCCACTTCATGGTAAGGGAAGGTATATTTCTTGGGCACCTGGTATCAGAAAGAGGAATTGAAGTTGACAGGGCAAAAATCGAAATTATTGAAAAGATGCTACCACCAGCATCAATCAAGGGAGTAAAAAAAGATTTTTGGGACATGCAGGCTTCTACAGAAGATTTATTAAAGATTTTTTCAAAATAACTAAGCCATTGACTAATTTTTAAGTCAAGATGTTCCTTTTGATTTTGATAAAAATTGCCTTGTCTCTTTTAACAAGATCAAAGAAGCCTTGATTTCAACACCAATAATGCAACCACCTAATTGGGAACTACCATTTGAGGTGATGTGCGATGCAAGTGACTATGCGGTTGGAGCAATGCTCGAAAAAAGGAAAGATAAAAGGCTTCATGCCATTTACTACGCCAACAAGACACTTGACGACACACAAATCAACTATGCTACCACGAAAAAGGAATTCCTAGCAGTGGTGTTTGCAATTGACAAATTCAGATCCTATCTTCTTGGATCAAAAGTCACTGTATATATAGACTATGCTGCCATTCGGCTCCTCTTGAACAATAAGGAAGCAAAGCCAAGATTGATTTTATGGATCTTACTCCTATAAGAATTTGACCTTGAGATTAAGGACAAAAAGGGACCCGAGAACGTAATAGCTGACCACCTCTCAAGATTGAAACAGGAAGACATAGGGGACATCAAGGATTTACCAATTGATGACTCATTTCCTGATGAGAGATTACTAGCACTCTCACAAGCTCCATGGTATGCTGACTTTGTTAATTATCTTGTATGCAGGGTATTGCCACCAAACATGTCTTATCAGCACAAAAAAAAAAATCTGCATGATGTGCACTTCTACACATGGGAAGAATCTTTGCTGTATAAGAGATGCAATGATGGGCTGATAAGGAGATGCATACCAAAAGAAGAAATCGAGAGCATTTTACAGCATTACCATTCATCACCATATGGAGGACATTTTAGCACAACAAAAACAACAGCCATGATTTTGCAAACAGGATTTTTCTGGCCAAATCTATTTAAGGATGTGAGATCCTTTGTGTTGACTTGTGCTCAATGCCAAAGAACAGGAAACATCTCAAGAAGGAATGAAATACCACTGCATGGTATACTTGAAATTGAACTATTTGATGTATGGGGAATAGACTTCATAGCTCCATTTCCATCCTCCTTTGGAAATAAGTATATTCTAGTTGGTATTGATTATGAGTTGAAATGGGTAGAAGCAATCACTACACCAATAAATCATGCTAAAGCGGTCACAAAATTCCTTAAGAAGAACATCTTTACAATATTTGGCACACCACGGGCAATAATCAGATGGAGGAAGTCACTTCTGTAATCAATAATTTTAAACATTATTGAAGAAATATGGAGTGACTCACAAAGTGGCAACCCCTTACCATCCTCAAATCAGTGGTGAAGTAGAAGTTTCAAACCAAGAGCTGAAATATGTCCTTGAGAAAACAGTCAATCGCTCAAGGAAAGACTAGTCTATGAAATTGGATTATGCATTGTGGGCATACCGTACTACATATAAAACTCCCATTAGAACAACACCCTTCTGCTCGGTTTATGGAAAATCTTGCTACCTCACCGTCGAACTTGAACACAAAGCCTATTGGGCAATCCAAACCCTCAATTTTGACCTGAAGGCTACTAGTGAAAAAAGGCTTCTACAGCTTAATGAGCTGGAAGAAATCAGGCAAGATGCTTATGAGAATGCTAGAATCTTTAAGGACAAGACCAAAAGATGGGGAGTTGTCCTGCTGTTCAATTCAAGATTAAAACTCTTTTCAAGGAAGTTGAGGTCAAGATGGTCCAGACCCTTTAAGGTAACTCAAGTCTTCCCACATGGAGAGGTGGAAGTATGGAATGAAACCTCAGGTGCCTTCAAGGTTAATGGGCAAAGATTGATGCCATTCTTCCCAGGGGATAAAATTGAAGATGGATTCACCCAATCCTACAGTACCCTTCCATCTTAACAATAAAGTTGAAGAACAGTCCGACTAATGACTATAAACAAGCGCTCTTTGAGAGGCAACCCAAACACATTTGTAACCCTTCTTTCTATTTTCATTACTTTACTTTATGTTCTTTAATTTTTAAAGGTACCCCAAATCACAATCCTACAAAAGCAAGGAACGAAAGGCAAGGGAGGAGTGGAAATGTTAAGTCAAAACCACACAAGAGGAGATTGTACAAAATCGGGGAAGTAACTCTGTTGCTAATATTTGCATTCATCTCATTCATATAGACATTAGCATGAATCAAATACATATAAGAGATAACTGGAGAGCCAAAAATTTACACGGGCTATGTATAAATTTTACACTCCCCATGTAACATCCTAGAACTCTGAAACAACATCTACATAAGCTCTAGAAACTTGCACGGGTTGACCCCATGTAATGTTACACGCCCCATGCTTCATAAATGGAGAGAAAAATTTTTGAGTTTAAGGGAGACAGAGAGTTACATGGGTCCTCAAAACAAATTTACACGGGCTGTGTAACTAGGCAAAGGAGGGAACTTAAGGACAGAAAGTTACAGGGGTCCTCACGCTGGGATCCATGTAGTGATATACGACCCGTGTATCAAGTCGCAGACGCGATACCAGGGGTGTGAAATGCCTAAAAACAAAGGGACAAATGACCTTTTAAATTCTCCTAACACCCCTTCAACTCCCATTCTTCCTCTCCACCCCTCTTCTTCTTTAAAAACCTCTCAAATCTCCTCTTTTCTCATAAAACCCTAGCTTTTCCTCCTCTCCAAAACACCATTGGCACCTGCTAAGAGACCAGTAAGAAGAATGGGCTCTTCCTCTAGGTAAGGAAGAGATTACTCACCATCACCACCCCAGCCATCACCACAATGCTCAAGAATAAGGTAGCCACAGCAAAGCCCACCTCCCGCACAATAACCCACATAGCCCACACAACTGAAATTCTCCCTTGTTTGGCTTTTCCGCGACTCCACCCAAGGAGATTTGTGCACACGGCTCAACAACAGGAGAATTATCTCCATAAAATACATGGATTTTGGGTTGCTGGAATAACTCGGCATCGATGGACTACTTCACAGTATCAGATGGATTAGATTTGCCCAACTCCAATTCCCAGCCTATCAAGACCCCACTCTGGAGTTCCTTGAGAGCTTCAAGGCCACTTTATGGCCCACGGACATAGAGGACAGGGGCAGGATTGAGTTTAGACTACTGGGCATTGACCCGGCGATGGACATGGATGAGTTTAACATGGTGTTCGGCTTTGACAACACCGGGTTCCAGGAGATCCCGCAAAATAGGATGATCTATAATAGCGTGGATTTCTGGCTCTCCATTACCCTGAACACTGATGTCTACAACTCCAGCAAATCCAAATCCTCCGGTATCACTAGCCCCGCTCTAAGGTATATGCACAGGTTGGCCGCTCACACCATCACAGGCTGTGGTGAGAGCTTAGGCATCGTCAATGCCAACGAGCTTTTCTTCTTGTGGTGCATGGTCACGAGCCAACGTTGTAGCATCGGATTCTTCCTTTATAACCATCTACACCGCATAACTCACTAGTCGACGGGGCACATAGTGCTTGGCAGTCTCATCTCAGCCATCGCACTCCATTTCGACTTCGTCCTTGGGCATCACAGGCTGTGCTCCATCGCTAGCATCACCAGAATCGACTAAACTGTCTACATATCAATGGGGATATGTAAGAAGGTTGGGAACAGTTGCTTCCTAGTTGATGCCGAAGGGAACATCATCCCTAGGTGGGAAGAAGCACAGGAAGACCCTAGTGAACCCTCACAGGCACAAGAGGAAGCCCAAGAGCCACTCCACCATGAGTCCCCTGCTTGAGTGCCTCCATACATACCACCACCCACAGACCCCATCCTTGCCTACCTTCAGCATATGGAGACCACTTTAAACAATAGAATGTAAGCACTCGAAGACAGCCTCCAAGAAGCTCACAACAAGTTTGATATGATAATAGAGAAGCTCGACGGAGAGGGACCATCATCACCATTAGAGACTTTCTAGAGTTAGGACTATAGGATAGGTTCTTTCATGTAAAAACTTATATGCCTTAGTCCTAAACTGTGCTTATAGGTCTCTGTTACTTGCTTTTTGTCCAAACTTTCAACTTTTAATACATAATATGCTTTTTCATAATTTTTGTGCTATATCTTAATTTTGCATATTGTGTTACCATCGAGGACAATGTCAGATTTGAGTTTGGGGGTACAGATCCATTTCATGCACTGCATATCATTACATTTTATTACATCACTTAATTATATCCATATTATACTTGTGTATCAAAAATCCAAAAAATTTTGCAAAATTTTGAGATTTTCAAATATTTTTAACTTAGAACTATAACAAAAAATATTAATAAGCTAATAATTGGACTCCATGGTATTGAGGAAGGAATATATCTGGATAGGCAAAAATGAATTTAATTTGTTGTTTGTGAAAAACTTAATCTCCTTAGTAGAGTTAAACTAGTTAAACCCCTTCATAGCTATTAATCTGTCACATTAAACTTGCAAAATTAAGAGAAAATTTTTAAAATACAAACAAACCTAAAAATGCATCACCAGCTCTAGAACATGTCTCTTGGACCTATCGAGGTGAAATCCTAGCATATGCTTGATAAAGAGATGATTAAGGCATTCTTTGATATAGCCTCACTAAGCCTTAGCCATCCCTAATTAAAATATATATCCCTTGCAGCCAACTTAAGCCTATATCTTTACCTGTATAATTTTCCTTGTTTATCCATAAATATTTACCTAGCCCCTAGCATAAACACTTACCTCACCCTTTTGAGATAGTCTAATGTATGAAGGATAGGTATATCTAAGTGTAAAAGAAAACATGGCGAGAAAGTGTGAAAACCTAGAAGAGTGCAAGTGTGTAATTAAAGTCAAAGTAAAATTTGCCTTTCCAACCCAATAAAAGGAATAAGTTTGGGGGAGAGGACAAAAAGGGACATAAAAAAAAAGTCCCAAAATAAATATCATGACGATACGCTTAGCACTATGACGAACCCTTCTTCCTCGTACAAAATCAACAGAGTAAACTTGGTATACTGAGAACTTTATGCATGAAAACTACCCTCATATTTGCATTCCTTAAGACCCTTCATTGGTAAGCAAATCATCATCCCTTAACCCCATTACAACCTCTCTAAAGACCTTTTGATCTTTTAAAAGTGTGTGCTGCATTAGTGGAGATAGGGAATTGAGATGTGCCGATAGAGTTAGAATTGAGTCACTTCATCACAATTATCCATAATAGAGGTAAATTTGAGGGGAGTAAGTGTTTCCTAAGTCTATCCTGATAAAATAGGTTATTTGTGACTTATTAATAGCCTTGTATAGAGGAATAATTAGTTGAAATACCATAAAAGGGGGCGAAGCTTTAAACAGGCAGCTATTAAAACCCTTATGCCTTGAAAGAGGGTAAATGGTATGAAGGATTGAAGGAGTTTAATTATATGCATATTGAATTTATAGTTGTGTTTTTAAGTTATCCCCTAAAATATGTTCTAAGAAGGTTTTGATTTGCTTGAGGACAAGCAAAAGTTTGAGCTTGGGGGTATTTGATACACTTGTATTGTATATATATTTTAAGAACATTTGTACAGCATTTTATAGCAATTAGATAGATAATTTCATACATAATCATTAAATTCATTAACATTTTGTAAATTTCATCACTCTGCACTAAATTCTATGTTTTTTTGCATATTTTCAAATGTTTAGAGGAAGTTCCAAAGCATAGGAGTAAAGAAGAAAGATTGGAAAAACTAAAAAAAAAAGAAGATTGTTGCTGATACACAGTACACGGGTCATGTAAATATACCACAGACCCGTGTAACTTGTTGCCATAAGAAAACCAAAGAAGTTAAAGAAAAAACACAGTACACAGGCTGTATAACACGACCTGTGTAACCTCCGGTGACTAGTGTAAGATTCTGCCTGGTGAAACTCAAAGAGTTCCTAGAAGAACAATAGTACACGGGCCGTGTAATTGGACCCATGTAGCTACCCGAGGCCCATGTAAACTCCTGCCCCGATACAAGATGCAACCTTCTAGCTCCAGTAAGTTACACAGCCTAAGGCTGTGTAGTGACACACGGGCTGCGTATCAACCTATAACCAGTTTCCTTATTAGGTTCCAGGTTTAGTAAGTTACACGATCCCGGGCCGTGTAGTGACACACGGGCCGTGTATCAATCGACAGCCAATTTCCTAATTAGGTTCTAGCTCCAGTAAGTTACACGATCCTGGGCCGTGAGCTGAAGTTTCACAAGTTCAAAGCTGTAGATTTTCTTCGGCTCTTTGGTTCGATTTCTCTAGGCTGCTTTTAGGTTCTTTTATTTCATTTTTATTATGTTTGTTAAACTCACCATGAGTGAGTAGTTTCTTTATTTTAGAATTAGGAGAGTAATGCTTGTAATCATTATTATGGACAAATATTGAGTTTTATTTATTGAAATTGAGTTTTGTTCTTTGATTCAATTTCTTGTGTTCTTAATGCATGTTATGTGTTGGTACCCACCTAGCTATGATTTAAGATATTAATTGAAGAACTGAAAGGTGAAGATTGGTATTAGAAAATCAGGATTTTAAACCTAGAAAATCTGACCTAGAGATAGGCTGATGACCTTTGTGCAGTTTCATAATTAATCACAGATCTTAAAGGGTTTTTATTAGGACTAATCACCAATGAAAGTAGGGTTTAGCTCTAATCGAAATACATGTTAGGTGCCTTGAGAAAGAACTTAGGATACCTTAGAATTAATTTCCATCAAAGCAATGATCCTCAATCCAATGAATAGACATGATTAAATCCATAATAAGATTAAAGTTTGAAATCTTAATTCTGGAATTGTTTTAAATAGATTGTTTCATTTCAAATTCGTATCATTCTAGTCTTTAGCATTCAAAATAAATCAGATTTACTCCCTTATTTTATTCGGTAGCGTAGATAGTCAAAATTACTGTGTAGTTTGGTACTTGCTAATTAAATTTCTCGTGGGATGATACTCTACTCACTACTTTATTACTTGTTAGCGATTCGTGCACTTACGGGGTTAAAAAACCAGCAAACACCTAAATGTCCATTAAAATGAGTGAGGCTAATATATTGAAATAGGAATTAAATTAGTAATTGGTGTATGAAAAATTGAGAAGGGACATGGATGAAATTAATAAAATTATATAAAAATAATAATTATTATAATTATAATTTGAATATTTAATTTGTGATAAATATAAATAGGGCAAAAGACATTAAAAATTAAAATAAAAATCCATCTTCTTCCTCCCCATTTGGCTGATTCACTCTCTCTCTCTTCCTCCTCCATTTTTGCTCATCCCAAGCTTTGAATCCACAATTTTCTTCCATAAATCCCATACTAAATTAGTAGAAAACTTGGAAGTAGCTCTAAATTAGAAGATTGGAAGAAAGAAAACCAAGAAACTTTGAAGATTTTGAGAGATTGGAAATTGCTTAAGTAAGGTAAGCTTCCTTCCAAGCTTAATTAGTTGTATAATTACTTAAATTAAGTTTAATTATGGAGAGTTAACATGAAAAATGATAAAAATTATGCATGATATGGGGAGCTTGAATTTTGGCCAAGATGAAGGGAGATAGGGTTTGATGGTTTGATTCAATTAAAATTGATTTTTAGTGTTGGATGATGATATAAACATGAATTGTGAGTTTGAATTTGTATGAATTTGGAAGATGAGCAATTAGGGTTTTGAGAAATTAGGGTTTCCTTGGTATGAAGTTCAATTAATGTTCTTGATGTTGTAAGGTGACCAATTGATGTGCATTGAATGTAAAATGGTATTTGTTTGGTGAAGGAATTAATAGAAGTGACATTGAACCTTAGGTTTTGAATCTGGACAGCTTGAGTCTAGTGTGTTTAGAAACTCATAAGTTGAGCTACAAAAGTCCAATTGGTGTGGAACCAATTGGAAATGAAACTTAAGACATAATTCTCAAATTTTCATGAAGGCCACTTGCTCAGAAAATGACCATAGCATAGCTCAATAAGGGCTTGAATTTGGATTACCAATTATAGACCTGGAAAAATTGACCAAATGAATATTACCTAATCAATTAAGCATAACTCACTCTAGAAAACTCTAAATTGGGTAATTATTGAACCCGTGTAATCTTGAGACATAGGAGAACAATTCATAAGGACCATGAAGCCAAATTATGACTATAACTTACCTAAATTGCTTGAACAAAATGAGTCTAGAAATCTACCCTGATTCTGGACTAGACCTGAATTCTGGGAAATTTAGGTATCTAACCAGTTTTGGAAAAATGGCCATAACTGGAGCTATATAGATGCAACTTAAGTGATTCTAAAGCCAAAATACTCATAAGACATAGAACTACAAATTTTATGTTTAGACCTAAACCCAGTTCTAAGGGCAAAGTGGCTAAAATACTAGAGTAAATTTGAGCTTGAAAACTGGGAATTTCCTGTAACTTAGTAATTTTGCCCTTTGACCTCTGGATAGTAATTAGGGCATAACTTCCTTTAAAAAACTCCAATTTAAGTGATTCAAAATGATTTGAAAACCTAAGACAAAGGTCTAAAACTTTGTTTTGAGGACTAAGTTCAAATTCTTAGCATAAGGTGCTCGGATATTGAATGCAATAATTAGGTAAAAATTTGGAAAACTAGAAAAAAACAGTGTTAGGTACGTAGGAGTAGTACCTAGTTTTTTGGCCATAACAAGAGAACCATAACTTCAAATTGAGTGATTCAAAAAGGAAATTAAATCTAAGACAGGGGAACAACTTTCATGAAGATTGCATTATCAAATTATGACCGAAACTATGTTGAAATTGGGTTCTAAAATCAGGTTCCAAAACTGTCTAGAACCCAAAATCAACTATAACTTTGAATTCATTAGAAATTTGTTTGGTTAGCTATAAGTGGAACTTAGAATGATAATAAAGCTTTGAATTTGTGAATTTTCAGTGGATAAGGAGACTTCCAAAGAAGGGAAGAACTAGGACAAGAAGAGGGAATTGAAAGAAGGTTTGTGCACAACTAGATTTCTCTTTTGTTTTAAAATTTGTAGTTGGATTGAATGGACTTTATATGAGTCAATTATGCTTTTCTTTTGTATTTGAGAATTTTACATATTGTTTTGAGAGTTTTGAATTGTGAAATGGATTTATAATTGTGGAAAGGCGGATGTTGGCCGGTTGAATTAATTGTAGCAAGGGGGTGAGCCGGTTTTGAATGTATTTAGAAGTGCTTTGAGTACTTGATGTGTTTCCAACCACTTATGTGGATTTGTGATGTTTGAATGTGATTATTTGATTTGTAATTGTGATTATTTAAATGGAAAATTATTTAGAGATTTGTTTTGAGACCACTGTTGGCATGATAGTCCCTTACAGTATTCCCCATTAGTAATGGCTAATTGGAGTTTGATATTTGTTTATATTACCTCCCTCTCTCGCTTGCCAGTTGAGGTTGAGATCGGATGAATACTCATATTGCTAGCTAGCCACCTCCCTCATTAATAATGGTTTGTGGGGTTGAGATTACTTTGTCGTGGTGTACAACGCGGCATTGATCGTGAAATTTTATGTAATGGCTTAAACTGTGTGATTGTTGGCAACATTTGTGTTTTGTGAATATTTTGATAAATATGTGATTCAAATTAATTGATTTGTTAATGATTGAACAATGTTGTATTGTTTTCATGATTTAGGGAAAATATGAATTTTGCAAATATGTTTATAATGAGTTTTTAAAACTATTAGTTATGCACCACTGAGCAGCATTACTCAGCGATAGCTGTTTTATGCTGTCACAGGTAAAGAAAAGGAAAAAGCAGTTGAGTGAGCTATTTGGAGTTGTGTAGGATTGTCTTCGAGTATAATAGGTACACCCACTGTAGATTGTATTTTGATGTAAAGTAGAACTATATGTATGTAAGAGACAATTGAGCAGTTGTATCAAAAGATTTGTAATAATATTTTTGTAATTTTGAAGCTTGTAAATTTGTAAATAAATATCTTTTGAGTTATAAAAGTGTGAATGAGTATTTCTTTTAAATTGTAATGAGATGATTTTATTTTCTTGATGTCGAATGAATGAAAATAAATGATTTGAGCTTTGATTGAGTTTAATTTATGCATACTGTTTATTACATATTAATTTCCACTAGATTAAAATTTTGAATTTAATAAAATTATAGCCGTCACCACGCAGATTTTCTAAAAAATAATATGGAATAAAATTCTTTGATTCCCCAACACTTAATTTATTTCTCAATTGTTTGGAAATTATTTAATTTAAAAATAAATTGGATTCGCTTAAAATCCCTTGTAGTATATTTAATGGATTATTGGTAGGTGGAGTTTGGTAATTCATTAAATATACTACGGGATCATGTCATATCTTACCGAGGGATAAGGTGTGACAAGTAAGTCTTACGCTCTTCTACTGTTTCACTTCATCTAGTATAAATTCTTTATCTAAGTACCTGACATCACTTACTTCATTCTTATAGGGTTTTGTAGTAGGGGCTACCACTATTGCCCTTTTGCTTTTTCTCATGATATTCCACTGCCTCCTTTCCTTCTAGGGAGTTGCCAGGAGCTGTTGCTCATTCGTGAACTGCAATCCTTCCCCCATCTAAGTGACATCAAATCCTGGCTGAAGTAATTTTCTAGCTAGGAGGCATGGACAGACATACTCCAACTCTACTTCTCTCATACTTGGAAGCTCCTAGGCATATATGACTTCATCAAGCTATCCAGATGCGATCCACCTTTCTGTCCTGGGTTACTGGCTGAATCTTTGAGGTTATGGTCTAGATCTTGTAACTCTTTCATGTTTCTAATGTGGCTTATGTCTATCACACAAAAGGACATTAAAGTCCTGATAGGCCTACCTATCATTGGTAATGATGTTCCCAATTCTTCTACAGAATTGCCCTACAGATATAAGAAGCTAGACAAATTCTCCTTTTAAAGTGCCCTTATTGAGCGCAACATAGGTATCAACCAATTTGACCATACTTTATTCCTTTGGTGCTTGATTTGTAGAATCATCTTCTGTCCCTCTTTTGGATGCCCTTCTACTAAGTACCTGCCACTAGCCTATTCTCTTGCCTTGGTTCAGCCTTATGCCCTTGGTACCATGCTGTTGGCTTTCATTTTTCGAGCCTTATCTACCATGGTTTCAAATGATGCACCACTGAGTAAGGTGAATGGCGCTTTATTAATTATACAGTTATGGCTACTATCCTACTTCCCTGAGATGCTCTACTAGTCCTCGTCGATAGTATCTTCAGTAGGAGGGCTATTTCTCTAGCTTACACTTGGGATGAGAGCTGGCTATTGAGGTTCCTAGTCTAGCTATTTGCTCTGGACTTCTCTAACTTCACTCCTATTGATGATATTGAAGGCCTTGAGTCTTCTGGCCTTCCTACCTGGGTCATCCATTCCAAAGCCACCTTTACAGATGATGTTATTAGCCACTAGGCCTCTATCACTAGTATCCGATACTTGCACACTTATATTGTGACACCCCTTACCCGACTATAGTGTAGCCGAGCAAGATATGCCACTCAGTGTGCCGGAGCACCAATTCATATTTCTATTACAATTTATCTTTTTTTAATTCATTTGTTTACAATTTTTGATAAATCTAAATTTTTTCACAATTTTTATAGAAAATCCATTGGAAAAACAGTTCTTAAAGACACTTCCAATATAATTTCCAAATCCAGAACTCCATTACACACATTTCAAATCAATCTCAAAATCTCAATACTATTTTCAGAACTTTTCTGTTCACTTCATCACTTGAAGTACATTTATACATACTTCTCAACATTTCATTTTTCCACATACATTTTACAGAAAATTTCAATAACATAAAATTTCATATATTTACATCATCAAATAATTTCAAGAGTTTATAGTTACAATCCAAAACTAATACAAAATACAAAATGCTACCCCAAAGTCCTAATGTCCCACCATGTGCAGATGTGAGGTGACTCACTCGGATAAAGTTCAGATGTTTGGCACCCAGCTAGGTCTCACTAAGCAATTCTGCTTAGTGGTGACAATATAAAATAAAATAAAATAAAATAAAAAAACGTATGTAGAATGTATGTTTATATTTTTAAGTAGACTTAATTTCTGATATTTATTGCAGTATTATTTGATTAAAATTTGGTAAAATTTATTATCATTGCCCGAGTAACCCATATTAGTTGGATAAATGGGTAAGTACTAAGTACCTCGGACCATCACACCATCAGTCACATTGTGTCTCAATTATTATCAGGGATAAAACCCGAGTGTAACAACTCAAATAATATAGCCAAAGGCTATTATGTCACAGAATGGCATGGGAAGCCATGAAACACAGAATGGCATGAAGCCATATGCAGTACTGCTAACAAAACACTATTGGCATGCCAACCTATCCAAACCAATCTTGCTTGGTATACTAGGGCATTTTACACTTTTAAGTTTCACAATTTTTGAAATTCAAGTTTTTGTGTTACTATTCAATTCATTAGTCAACAAAATGTTGACTTTTGCATGGACAATAGGTACATTGGTTTTAATACTCCCAACATACTACATTTTGCATTCTAAACTTGTTGGTATTGGTTGCCAATACCATTTCTAAGCTTAATGTTAATTGGACAGAATTTTCAGTTTTCAAGCTTTGTGTTTACTGTTCCATTAGTCATTTTTGCAGTGGGAATTTGGCAAAATGATCAACATGAAAGTTATTCCTTATTTTGTCTAGTTATATTTCCTTTTTTGAATCACTCCATTTGGAGTTTTTTAGCTCAAGTTATGGCCCAAAAACCACAACTGGCCGGATTACAATTTTTCCAGAATTTCTAGACTGACCAAATCTACAGTACTTGGAGCAGTGACTGTAACTCACTTTTTGAATATGTTGTGGTCATAATTTAGGTTAGGTTTCTTCATGAAAGTTTTAGGTCTATATCTCAGCTTGTTGCTGGTAAAATTTCAGGTCAATTGGACCTTTCTACACTAAGTTATGGCCAAATGACTAAACACTGTTTATTTGGTCATTTTGCCCAGGCAGAATGCAGGTCACCCGGATTAGGGCAATCTTTAGGTCAAATTTTTTTGGTTTTATGGGCATAGTTTCTTCACCAAAGTTGTGCCATTATGTGTCTAGTTTCATGTCCAATTGGCCTTGCACCAATTGAACCTCTACAACTCCAGTTATTGCTACCCAAACCTGCTGGACTCATACCCACACCAAACTCAAATCCCACTACACAATTCACTTCATTTTTTATTCAAACAAAACCAAATGGTCACTAATTGACCATTAAAATCTACTTTCATCATCACATGACCAAAGTCTCATTTTCATCCCAAACCCTAACTCAAACATCATCAACCATGCATTATCATTTGCATTTCATCACTCCACTTAAGAGATACATATTGTGGGCAGCCATACTAACATTTTAACTCCATAAAACTCATCACAATCATACCCCAACCAAGGCTACCAAAATTAAGGGATGGTATACAAATGGTATTTCATAAATTTCTTTGTAATTTGTACTCATTCATAGTCCTTAAACATGAATTCAAAGTGAAAACCAAGGTTAGGTCACAAACCTCTAATGGAGTGAGATTTCCCACTTGCTAGAGTCCTTCTTTTCCTTTTCTTTTTGCTCCCAAAAGACTTGCCAAGATGAAAGAACACTTTTTTGTGTTGGGAATATAGGGTTTAGTTGGGTAAAAGCTAGGGAAATCAAGCTTTCAAAAGCTTGAAAATGGTTGGCTATGGAGGGAGGGGTGACGGCAAGAAGAAGAGAATGGAGAGAGTTCACATTTTTTTTCATTTTTCAGCCCATTTTGTCTCTTTTAAATGAACTTATGCCATGTGTCAACACTGGATTGGTTGGGAGAATTTTAATGACATCATTATGATGTCATAATTCTATTTTCTTTCATTTTCTCTCCTTTTCTTGCCTATTTAATTTCAATTAAATTTTTAACAACATTTATTTATATTTTATGTTATATAAATTATTTATTTAACTGGACAAGTTGGCCAAAAATCATCTCTGAAGACGAAATGATCAAAATGCCCTCCGTTTGGCTTAACGAGCTAAAATTGTGTGTACCGATAGAAAAATTTTTCTAAGTATTTTCTTGGCATTCTAATGCCATAAGAACCTCAATGACCCTTCTCTGGAGTCCCAAAAATTATTTTATAATTTTTCCCCCTGGTCTAGGGTTGTTAACGGCCTTCACCGTCACTTTCCCTTCGGGTTACTCATCTCTGGGGTTTCGGCTCGTTTAACCTTAGTGTATTTGGTTTCTAAAATTTTTTCTTGATTTTTATGAGCATTATTTAGTTTCTTTATAACTCTTCACTCTAGTCTATTTATAATTTCAAACATTCTAGCTGCCCGGACCGACATTAATCACCAAAACAGTAGACTGTACAAACTAGCTAAAGTGAGGATGTTACAGATACCTCTTTTGGCAATCGTTTAGCCATAATAAAGCATAGATTGGAATTATAAATGCCTTCCCTTTAGTTCAGACAGCTTAGGTTTGTTCAAGGCATTCTTTCTAGTGTCCTTATCTGAGCTAACCTAGTCATTAGCAGTGGGATCAGTCTATCATCTCCAGCAAACATGGGTTGATATAGCTACAAGCCAGAGCAACTACAGGATGTGTGCCAGATGATTCCCATGAAGGCCCCAAGTGCTTACTGTTTTGCTATTTTTTCCTATTATACTTTTCATTTACTGACCTTTGCTATTTTTCTCCAGGTTCTCTCCCACGTACTCCCTCTACTCCTTTTGCTGCCATAGCCCAAAAAGTAGTTTCTTCCAGATCCACTTCTTCTTCTAGGAAATGGGATAGTGTTCCTTCCTAGTCACAGCTTCCTCCACCCAAAAAGAATAAGGCACAGGCCAAGAGATATAAGTCCAAAATCAAGAAGTTCCCTCCACCTTAGAAGAAGCAATAAGGAAGCTCTTTTCTCCTTTCTATCAGGCATTTCGGTCATCATGTACCTTAGGCTAAGAAGCTTCAAGCTCCTTGTGACACCCCTTATCCGTCTATAGTGTAGCCAAGCAAGATATGCCACACAGTATGTTGGAGTACCAAATCATATTTTCATTACAATTTACCCTTTTTAATTCATTTATTTATAATTTTGATTAATCTGAATTTTTCGCAAATTTTATAGAAAATTCGACAGAGTGCCGGCTATAAATTGGAAAAACAGTTCTTCTGAATCTGTTAAAAAAACTTCCAATATAATCATAATATCAATCTCAGTCAACCACCAATATATTTTCAACAATTTCTCAAATGACTTCATTATCTCAAATTTCACTTCATTTCATATCATACTCAATTCAATAAGAAATACTCAATTTATTACTGAACATGGTTCATAAATAATTACATCAAAAGCATAATTACATAAGTTTAAAATATACATAATAAAAGTTTACGAAATACAAAAAACCAAAAGTAGCCTAATGTCCTACCAATGCACTGCAAATGTGAGGTGACTCTGGACTCTGTGTGCAGATCTGAAAGCTCACCCGGTATGAGGTCTGCTGGACTCCCCAGCTATGTCTCCAGTACCTGCGCATGGCAAAAGTGACGCGCTAAGCAATTCTGCTTAGTGGTGACAATATAAAATAAAATAACTAAAATAAAGTGAATATGCAGAATGTATGTTTACATCTTTAGTAGACTTAATATCTGGCATTTATTGCAGTATTATTTGATTAAAATTTGGAAAGATTTATTTTCATTGCCCGAGTAACCCATACTAGTTGACTGGACTGGATAAACGGGTAAACTGGCAGTGGGTACTAAGTACCTCGGACCATCACACCATCGGTCACATTGTGTCTCCCAGTATGCAACAGAACAGCTAATAAGCTGTAATAATTATCAGGGATAAAACCCAAGTATAATAACTCAATCAACATAGCCAAAGGCTATTTTATCATAGAATGGCACGTGAGGCCATAAAACACAAAATGGCATGAAGCCATATGCAGTACTGCTAACAGAGCCCTATTGGCATGCCAACCTATCCAAATCAATCTTGTTAGGTGTACTAGGGCATGTTATATTCATAATTTATACAATTCTTGAAATTTATGTTTAGGTGTCACTATTCATTTCATTAGTCAACAAAAATGTTGACTTTTGCATAGACAATAGTTACATTAGTTTTAATACTCCCAACATACCACATTTTGCATTTTAAAATTATTGGTATTGGTTGCCAATACTATTTCTAAGCTTAATGTTAATTGTTCAAAATTTTCAGATTTCAAGCCTTGTATTTACTGTCCTATCAGTCATTTTTGCAGTGGGAATTTGGAAAGGTTGTGAACATGAGAGTTGTTCCTTATTGTGTCTAGTTACATTTCTTTTTTTGAATCACTCCATTTGGAGTTTTGTAGCTCAAGTTATGGCCTAAATACCATGACTGGCCAGATTGCCAACTTCCTAAATTTTCTGGACTGACCAAATCTACAGTGTTTTGTGCAGTGAATACAGGTCTCCTTTTGAATATGTTATGATCAAAATTTGGGTCAGGTTTCTTCATGAAAGTTGTAGGTCTATGTCTCATCTATTTGATGGTAAAATTTCAGGTCAATTGGACCTTTCTACACTGAGTTATGACCAAATGAATAAACACTGTTTATTTGGTCATTTTGCCTAGGCAGAATGCAGGTCACCCGGATTAGGGCAATCTTTAGGTCAACTTGGTTTAGTTTTCTGGGCATGGTTTCTTCACCAAACTTGTACCATTATGTGTTTAGTTTCATGTCCAATTGTCCTTGCACCAATTGAACCTCTACAACTCCAGTTATTGCTGCCCAAACCTGCTGGACTCATACCCAGTCCTGCAGGTCACCAAGGGCAGCCACACTAACTTCAATTCTCACTAAACCAACCACTTCATTTCTTATTCATACATAACCAAATGGTCACTAATTGACTATTAAAACCTACTTTCACCATTATATGATCAAAGTCTCAATTTCATCCCAAACCCTAACTCAACTATCTCAAAATATGCATTTAACTTGCATTTCATTATTCCACTCAAGAGACTAATACTAAGGATAGCCATACTACCATTTTAGTTCCATGAAATCCTCAAAACCTTACCACATCCAAGGCTGCCGAAAATGTGGGATGGGCATACACATGATATTTATTAAATTTCTTTGTAAATTTACACTCAATCATACTCCTTCAACATGAATTGAAAGAGAAAAGGCAAGTTAAGTCACTAACCTCTAATGGAGTGAATTTCAAACTTGCTAGAGTTCTTCCTTTACACTTCCTTTTGCTCCCAAGAGCTTCACTAAGATGAAATACCAAGGTTTTATATTGCTAAGTTAGGGTTTTGTTGAGAGAGGACTAAGGGAAGGGAGCTTTGTTAACTTGAAAATGGTGGAGTGATGGAGAGAGCATGGGATGGCAAGAAGAAGAAGAAAGAGTGGCTGCTGCAATTTTCTAGAGTTTTACTTCTAGAGTTTTATAATTGTCTTTCTTTAATTTGATTGGCCATAGCTTTTTAATTACCTCATGCTTACATAAGCATGAAGTAATAAATCTCATTTATTTATAATTTCTTTTCTTTCTTTTCCTATTTATTTTTAAATAAATTTTCATCAATATTTGTTCATATTTTATATCATATAATTCTCTTACATAAATGGACAAGTTGGTCAAAAATCATCTCTGAAGACAAATGACCAAAATGCCCTCCGTTTGTCTTAACGAGCTAAAATTGTGTGTACCGATTGAAAAATTTTTCTAAACATTTTCTTGGCATTCTAATGTTGTAGGAACCTCAATGACCCTTCTCTGAAGTCCCAAAAATTATTTTATGAATTTTTCCTTGGGTCTAGGGCTCCTAGTTGCGAGAACTGTAACTTCCTACTAGGTTACCCATCGCTAGGGCACCATGCACTAGTGATATTGTGCCCTCACGATTTTAAAACGCATCAATAAACCACCAACTTATAAACTATCTCTCCCGTGTTTTCCGATGTAGGATTTGCCTAGGTGTTACAATCCACCCCCTTATGGGACTCTTTTCCCACCATCGCTCAAGGTTGCGATACCACAAATGCCCACTAGTGATATTGTCCGCTATGGACCACCAACTTATAAATCTCTCCGTGTTTTGATTTGCCTAGGTGTTACACGACTCATTTAACTTGGTTGTATTTTATTTCTAAAATTTTTTCTAAATTTTTCTTATTAATATTTGAGTTAATTATGGTTCCTCACTTTAGTTTAAATATTTTTCTGGATGTTCTAGCTATCCGGACCGACACTGATCATTGGAATAGTAGAATGTACGGAGTTGCTACAGTGAGGGTGTTACACTCCTCCTGTAATTCTAGTAAGGGTTTTTGATACTAGTGATACTGACTTAGGGATTCCTTCAAGTGCTGACTCATCTTCCACAGGCAATGCTTCTTCTAAGAGACATACTGGGACTCATGAGGAGGCACAGAGCTCAGTCCCTTATTGTTTATCGATTTTACAACCACCGCAAGTGCACGGATCACTAATAAGTAATAGAGTAGTGAGTGAAGTATCATCCCATGAGTAATTTAGTTAGCAAGTACTAAACTACACAATAATTTTAACCGTTTAGGCTATCGAATATGTATGAAGAGTGAATTAAATCTAATTTGAACACTGGAAATGAACTTTAAATAAAACTATCTATTTAAGTAATTCCAAAATTAAGATTTCACACTGTAATCTCATTATGGATTTCAATCTTGTCTATTTATTGGATTAAGCATCGTCACTTTGATAGAAATTAATCCTAAAATATCCTAGGTCCTCTCTCAAGGCACCTAATGTAACAACCCTATGTTCGGTAGTGCGTTCTACTGTTCCGATGACAGTGTCTGTCCGGACAGCTAGGATGCTTGGAATTATATTTAAATATTAGTGTGGAGATATAAGGTAGTGAAATACAATATAGGAAAATACAAGAAAAAAATAAAGGAAAAATAAAAGAGAGAAAATGAAACTAAGCTAAACGAACTAAAAACCGTACTGATGGGTGACCGTACCGGAAAGTTGCGGCGTGGGCCGTGGACAAGCCTTGGACTGCGGAAAATCCTAGAAAATATTTTTGGGACATAAATAAACATCTATTGAAAAATAAATGATATTAAAAATGTCAAAGAAAAATTAAATAATTAGTATAAAGAAAAAACGAAAAATCGAGAAATTGACAAAAATCGGTGTTACCGAAAAAGCCAAAAAACAACCCGAATAGGGGCATTGTGGTCAATTGACACCCCGAGTTGCCTTTTGACCTAAATGTTCATTAAAAATAAATGATATTAAACTTTGAAAATATCATCAAAATTAAAATTGTGGTCCATAATTTAAATAGTGAAAGAAAAGGGATTAAATGTGGGAATTATGAAAAATTTGATTAAACAAATATTATAAATGATTTTAGTGCTCCACTAACATTTTCAAAGTGGACCATTAAGCAGATTTTGGGCAGAATATTCCATCATCTTCTTCATTTGGAAAACCAGCCGAAAATCATTTGGGAGAGAAACTCCATTGCCGTTTTGGTTGAGCTCCATGCAAACCCTTTGGAGCCATCCCTTCCCCTAAGTCCTTTCTTTAAAGTTAATCCTCACCTTGCAAGGAAGATTTTGGTAGTAATTTTAAGGAGGTTTGGTGAGGTTTTGGTCAAGCTTCAAAAGTGGTAAGTGAGTATTCTCCATTCTTGTTTCATTAAACTTTGAGTGGATGTTGTGGTGAGTGGTTTTGTGGAAGAAGTTTTGAAGTTTGATGTTTTAATGGTGGTACACCATTTCGGCAGCCATGGGAACTCACCATGTGTAGCTTGTTTTCACTTTTAAATGGTTGTTTAAGATGTTGATGTAAGTGTTTATGTGTATAGAAATGATTTAGACAATGTATATTAAGAGTATGTGTAATGGTGCACTTGGTTTTGGAAGCTTGAAAGCAATTTGAAGGAGATATTTCCCATGAGGTGAATTGGCAACTTTAAAGTGTGGTTAGAAATGTGTTGTTTCATGGTATGGGTTGTTGAATTATGTTGCTTATGGTGGCAGCATGTGTATGTGAATAATTATTTGGATTTGGACATGTAAATGAAGTATGTTCATGTGGTTAAATTATTATAATTGGACTTTGAAAATTCTGAGTTATAATGTGTATGTTGAGAGTGGTTACAAGCTGCCCAAAATGACCAAAATATGATGTAAAGTTTGTTAATGTTAAGGTACCAAATCAGAATTGGCATGAAAGGTAAACTTGGTAAGTATTGAATGTGTAATTGGTAAGTGTTGAATAATGTGTAATAGAGCAGTGTACACTTTAGCTTAGAACCTTAAGTGTGTAACTCCAATTGGCAAGAGACTAATTGGAGGTGAAACTAGGCACAAAAGGTGTCAACTTTCATGAAGGAAGCTTACCTAAATTCTGTCCACAAAGTGATATAAAAATTGACCAAATCCGGAAAGGTAAGTGCAGGCTAGAATTTTTGACCATATGAACAATAGTCATTAGGAGGACCATACCTCACTCAAAACAGGTCCAATTGACCTGAAATTTTTACCATGAATAATTTAGACATAGATCTACAATTCTTATGAAGACACCAAAGCCCAGAAATGGCCAGAACCAAGCCAAATAGCTTGCACAAGTTCAGGTACCAAAACTGGCCGAAGTGAAAATGACCTAAAAATGACCTAAGCCTACCATTTTAGTGCATTCTGTCCAGCATTGGTAAATTGACCATATCTTGGTCTACACAACTCAGAATGACCTGAAATTTTGCCGCGCGTGCAATAAGACATAGACCTACAAGTTTGTAGTTTGGACCAGAACCCGAAACCCAAGGGAACTAGGTCGTCCGGCTAGGTCAAAATAGTACACCGAAATCCGGTAAATTGTAATAAAATGCAATACACTTGGAAATGAAATTGGTAACATATACCAACACTAAAGGGCTATAAAATGTGACATATTGGTAATATTAGAATTGACTCACTTAGAGTGCATCAAGGGTCAACATTATAAGTTGACTAATAAAATGAATTGAAGGGAATAGTACCAAGAAAATTTAGATATTGGATTTTATGGTTGGAAACAAATTCATTGAGTACTAAAACACTTTAAATTGTGTGTTTCAGTTGATAAGGATATTGAGTGTTTCAATTGATAAGGATATTGAGAAGCATAAAGAACATTGAGTCAAGGCCTAGGAGAGACTCAAATTAGGTTTTTGCACAACTAGTTTTTAATTGATTTTATTCTGAAAATTTTATATGATTAAATGATGTTATTTTCCTTATAAATTATGTTTATCAAGTATTGGATTTAATTCAATGATTATTGAAATTGAGTATGTATGAATTTAGCTTTATGAAATGGTATTTCAACAAGTGTTAAGCATTGTTGCGAATTGAATAAATTATATTTTGGAAAATTGTGATAGAACATGTTTTAAATTGTGATGGGCAATTTGCATGGAAAAATGCAAATTTATGATTTGAATTGTGATGAGCATAAAAAATTATTGGATATTGAAATTGACTTTGAATCGAATTGTATTATGATTTATGCTCACAAAAAGGATTGTGATATTATTTTATATCTCACTATAGATGCTTGACTAGGTTATTACCAATCTCTCTCATTTATTGAGAAGACAATGGAGTTAGTTGTGTTTTGATTACCATGGTACGTGCACAGGCTTAGATTCTCCTCTTATTAGAGGTTAGATCTAAGTTTTATGTTATGGCCCTTTCGGAAGATTCATTATTGTGATGTGTACTATGCACGATGATTCGACCTCCACGACCATAGGGAGTTAGAATCCGATTCGACCTCCTCGACCGTAGGGAGTTAGAATCACCTCGAAGATGGCCCTTTCGGATTAGTCTTGCATAGTTTGTGAGATAAAGAATGGTTTTTGAGATAAAGAATAGTTTTTGAGATAAAGAATGGTTTTGAATAGTAAAGAATTTCGAATTCAAATGGGATTTATGTATAATTGATTTTATTGAAATTAATCTTTATGTCCATAAATTTTTGGAATTACCTTAAATGTTTAGTTGTGATTTGATAAATTGAAATTCGTGATCAAAGTCATTTTATACAAATGATTTATATTATTGGCAATGAATATTTTGAGTTTTAGAATTTGATGAGTATTCAGATTTTCAAATTATTTGCTATAATTTTGTTAATGTATATTGTACTATGTTTTAAATTATAGTTGTGCACCACTGAGTTCACCACTCAGCGATAGCTTTGTATGCTATCGCAGGTGAAAAGAGCATAGAGCAGTTGAGTAAGCCTCTTTGAAGACACATTCAGATCAGCTCCAGGTATATCATAGGTATACCCATGTACATAGGTTTTGATGTATGCATGTAATAATATGTATGTAAATTATTTGAGCAGTTGTATAAAAACTCTTGTAAACTATTTTGGTATGTAATTAAATGCAAATTATTGTAATATAAATGTTGAGTCTTGTAATCAATGAAATGTTTCTTTTATGATGAGGTTGGTTTGAAAATGAATTGATTTGATTATTGAGATTGAATTGGGAGATGAAATCAAGTTTATTGGAGTTGTATTTAAAAAAACATATTGGGAGTGTTTTCCTTTTCAGGTTTGAAGAACTGTTTTCTCAAAATACAGCCGGCACTTTGTCGAAATTTTGAAAAATTTTTATAACACCAGATTTTAAGTGATGATTTAAATTTCACAAAAATTGTTTTAAAATCCCTTGTAGTATATCAAATGTGTTATCGGTAGGCGAAGTACGGTAATTCATTTGGTGTACTACGGGATCATGTTACATCTTACGGAGGAGTACGGTGTGACACCTAAGGTGTGTTTCGATTAGAGCTAAACCCTCCTTTCATTGGTGATTAGTCCTAATAAAAACCCTTTAAGATCTTTGATTAATTACAAAACTCCACAAAGGTCTTTAGCCTATCTCTAGGTTAGATTTCCTAGGTTCAAGATCCTGATTTTCTAATATTAATCTTCACCTTTCAGTCCTTTAATTAATATCTATAATCTATACTAAGTGGGTACCAACACATAGCATGCATTAAGATCACAAGAAATTGAATCAAAGGACAGAACTCAAATCCAATAAATAGAATTCAATATTCATCCATAATAATAATTACAAATGTTACTCTCCTAATTCTAGAATAAGAGGATTACTCACTCATAGTGAGTTTGACAAATATAATAAAAATAAAGTGAAAGAACATGAACAGTCTGCTTAAAGAAATAGAACAAAAGAACCGATGAGGGTTTTCTGTAGCCTTGGACTTGTGGAACTTCGGCTAAAGGCTCCCCTCTTACGCTGATGCTCTCTTCTTCAAGACGGCTATGAAGAATAATGTATGTGTGAAAATGAAAACTCTTCTAAAACTCCCAAAAAAAAAAGCTCTCTCTATTATCATCTGCTGCTTCTATTTATAGTAGGTGACCTAGGGTTAGGTTTTTAAAGTCCTAAAAGCATTAGGAGACTATTTGGAGTGTGTAAACTGGAACTGGAATTCAAATCGGAAAACTGGCTGCCGCATGATACATGGCCCGTGTGTCACTGCACGGCCCAAGGCCGTGTAACTCACTGGAGCTGAATGGTCGCATCTTGTATTAGCACAGGAGATTACACAGGGCATTGCTAATTACACGAGTCCAATTACATGACCCATGTTCTTCTGTTCTTCAGAGAATTCTTTAAGCCTGGCCCGGCAGAGACTTACACGGGTCTCTATAGTTTACACGGGTCATGGTACACGGCCCGTGTACTTTGTTTCTTCCTTGGCTCTCTGGCTTTCTCCTGGTAATAGGTTACACGGGTCTGTGGCTTTGCTTACACGACCCGTGTAATATGTATCAGCAACACTTCTTAATCCTTTGGCCTTTCCAAGCTTCCTTCCGCACTCTTATGCCTTGGAACTTCACCCAAACACCTGAAATGATACAGAAAACATGAAATTTAGAGCTTGGTAATGGAATTTATAAAAGTTGATGAAATTAATGATTATGTATGAAATTAATAGTCTAAATGCTATAAAATATTATACAAATATACTTAAAAATATCTATATAGTACAAGTATATCAAATACCCTCAAACTTAAGCTTTTGCTTGTCCTCAAGCAAACCAAAACTTTTTTAGAACACTTTTTAGGGGAAAACTTAGAAACATAACCATAGACTCAATATGCATATAATTGAACTCCTTCAACCTTCATACCAATTCCCTTCCTTCAAGGCATAAGGGCTTCAATAGCTACCTGCTTAAACCTTTACACCTTTCATGGAGTTTCAACCAGTTATTCCTCTATGCAAGGTTATTAATGAGTTACAAATAACCTGTTTTATTAGGATAGACCTGAGCCCCTCAAAATTGCCTCTATTATGGATAATTGTGATGAAGTACTCAAATTCTAACTTCATATGCATATCTCAATTTCTTATCTCCACTAATGGATCATATACTTTTCAAAAGATCAAAAGGTCTTGAAAAGGGTTGTAAAGGGGGTAAACGGATAATGACTTAGTTGCCAATAAAGGGTTTTAAGGGATGCAAATATGAGGATAGCTTTCATACACAAAGTTCTAAATATATCAAGTTTTATTCTGGCTTTTTTTATGTGGGGAAGAAAAGTTCTTTGTAGTGCTAAGCATACTTATTTTGGGACTTTTTTTTTTATGTCCCTATTTGTCCTCTCCCCCAAACTCATTGCTTTTGTTGGGTTGGAAAGGTAAATTTTTCCTTGATTTTACTTGCACACTTGCACACTTGCACTTTTCTTGGTTTTCACATCTTCTCCCCATGTTTTCTTTTCCCTTTGATATACCTATCTTTTATACACTAGGCTTTCCTCAAAAGGGTGAGATGAGTGTTTAGGCTAGGGGCTACATAAATATTTGTGGGTAGACAAAAAAAATTATACAGGTAAGACAGGCTCAAGTTGGCTGTAAGGGATATATATTTTAATTAGGGATGGCTAAGGCTTAGTGGGGCTATATTAAAGAATGCCTTAATCATCTCTTTTTAAAACATATGCTAGGATTTCGCCTCGATAGGTCCAAGAGACATATTCTAGAGCTAGTGAGGCATTTTTGGGTTTGTTTGCATTTCAAAAATTTTCTCCTAACTTTGTAAGTTCAATGTCACAAATTAATAGCTATGAATGGGTTTAACTAGTCTAGTTCCACTAAGGTGGTTACGTTTTTTCACATACAATCGATTAAAGCCTTTTTACTTATCCAGATACATTCATACCTCAATCCCATGGAGTCCAATTATTAGCTCATTAATATTTGTGGTTATAATTCTAAGTTAAAAACTAGTTCAAAAATTTAAAATTTGTAAAATTTTCTGAATTTTTGATACACAAGTATAATATAGATATAATTAAGCAATGTGATGAAGTGCAATGATATGCAGTGCATGAAATGCATCTGTTCCCCCAAACTCAAATCTGACATTGTCCTCAATGGCAACACAATATGCAAAATTAAAGCATAGCACACCGAATTATCAAAAAGCATATTATGTATTAAAAATTAAAGGTTTAGACAAAAAACAAGTAATAAAGACCTATGAGCACTAAGTAGGACTAGGGCATATAAATTTTTACATAAAGGAATCTATCCTATAGTCCTAGCTCTAAAAAGCCTCTGATGGGGATGATGGTCCCTCTCCATTAAGTCTCTCCATGATCATGTCAAGCTTGTTGTGGGCCTCCTGGAGACTGTCCTCGAGTGCTTGCATCCTGTAATTTATTGTGGTCTCCATTCGCTGAAGGTATGCAAGGATGGGGTTTGTCTGTGGTGGAGTGTAAGGAGGCAGTCGGGTTGGGGAATCATGGTGTAATGGCTCTTGGGCTTCCTTCTGTGGCTGTGATGGTTCACCAGGCTCTACTTTTGCTTCCTTTCTCCTGGGGATGACATTCCCTTCGGCATCGATTAGGAAGCAAGTGTTCCTAACCTTCTTACATATCCCCATGGATATGCAGATGGTATGGTCGATTCTAGTAATACTAGCAATGGAGCGCAGCCTGTGATGCCTCGAGACGAAGTCGAAGTGTAGTGCGAGGGCTGTGATGAGTCTACCAAGCATTATGTGGCCTGTCGACTGATGAGAGTTATGGCGAAAGTGGTTACACAGGAAGAAACCTATGCTGCAACGTTGCCCAGTGACCATACACCAGAGGAAGAAGAGCTCATTGGCGTTGACCATGCCTAGGCTATCACCGCAGCCCATGATGGTGTGGGTGGAGAGTCGGTGCATGTACCTCAAAGTGGGGCTGATGATGTCGGAGGATTTAGATTTGCTAGAGTTGTAAACGTCGGTGTTTGGTGCTATGGAATGCCAGAAGTTGACGTTGTTGTAGACCATTTGGTTATGTGGGATCTCCTGGAATCCGGTGCTGTCAAAGCTGAACACCGCATTGAACTTGTCCATGGTCATCAGTCGGTCGACACCAAGGAGCCGAAACTCTATCCTTCCCCTATCCTTTCGATCTATGGGATATAGGGTGGCCTTGAAACTCCCCAGGAATTCCAAGGTGGTGTCGTAATAGGCTGGGAACTCTAGTTAGGTAAATCTAGTCCACCTAATGCTATCTAGCAGTCCATCAATTTCTTCCCGCAAGCCAAGTTGATCCAACAACCCCAAATCCATGTATTTGGTGGAGATAATTCTCCTATTGTTCAGTCACGCACACAAGTCTCGGTGGGTGTTATCTCAAAAACGACTAGGCAATGGAGTATTCGGGTTAGGCTAGTTGTTGGGGTTGTGGTGGTGGTTGTGGCGCGGCTTGTGGCTGAGGTGGAGGTGGGGATTGCTAGGTTTGCCTTGTTCTTGAGCGCTGGTGCGATGGCTGAGGAGGTGAGGGTGAGGAATCACCTCTTTGCCTTGAGGAGGAGCCCGTTTGTCGTGCAGGTCTCTTAGCAGGAGCCATTAGTGACTTTGGAAGAAGGAGAAGCTGGGGTTTTATGAGAGGGAAGAGGAGATTTGAGAGGTTTATAAAGGGAAGGAGGCTTGGAGAGGAAGAGGTTTTGAGTGGGAGGGAGTTTAAGGGGTGTAGGAGAATTTAAAGGGTCATTGTGACCCTTCATTTCGCGTCCCAGGAATCACGTCTATGACATGATACACGGGGTATCACTACACGGGTCCCAACCTGGAGATCCATGTAATCTTCTATCCAGAATTTCCTCTTTTCTATCAAGTTACACGGCCTATGTAAATCTATTTGGGAACCCGTGTAACTTCCTGCTCAAAAGTTACTTTGCTGGTTAAGTTGCACGGCCTGTGTAAAATTATTTGGGACCCGTGTAACTTCCTGTCTCCCTCAGACTTAAAATTTCTCTCTCATTTGATGAAGCACGGCCCGTGTAACATTACACAGGGTCAACCCTTGTAAGTTTCTCG